>NC_138374.1:11419305-11483980 GCF_054177405.1 Leptonychotes weddellii
TGTGTTCCCTCTCTCGCTGTGTCTCTCCCTGTCAAATAAATAAATAAAATCTTAAAAAAAAAAAGAAAATGTATTCAAATTGGCAAAGGAGAAGTCAAACTCTCTTCGCAGATGACATGATACTTTATGTAGAAGACTTATTTTTCTTTGAAGTTAGATGAGGGGCATCTAAATTCAACCCAATTAGTGGAAGAGGATAATAAGGGATAATAAGTAGGGATTCATTACACATTTATCAAAATAAGATTCTCCATTTTCTTTTAATGAGGAAAAGATACTATTTCACTTAGGGTCTTAAGATGGGCTAGGCGATGATGGGGAAGTTGGTAGAGTTCTTCAGGGAAGGGGAAAATAAAGCATCAGTTGCCAGGGGCACCTGGGTGTCTCAGTCGGTTAAGCATCCAACTGGTGGTTTAGGCTCAGTTCATGATCTCAGGGACATAGGATTGAGCCCCATGTCAGGCTCTGTGCTGAGTGCGGAGTCGGCTTGGATTCTCTCCCTCTCCCTCTGCCCTTTCTCCTGATCACATGTGCATATTCTCTCTCAAATAAATATATAAATAAAATCTTAAAAAAAAAAAAAACTACTTAAAAAAAAAGAGTCAGTTGCTGGTTGTATTTTTGTTCCTGTTTTGGCTTGTTTGTTTGAGGGCTGGGAGGTGGGATTGGGGTGGTGGGTAAGGTCTACTATCCACTGCTAGAACTTGATAGCTTATTTGAGAATTACTGCTCTAAACATTTTAAAATATGAAAGCTCCCATAAAGCTCTGATGTAGTCTATGAATACTGTTTGGAAAGAAATGTATTCTTGAGATGGCACAAGAAATCATAGCCAATGCAATCTGATCAAGCTCAATTCTCTTCAACAAGTAGCTACATGGTCTCTGTGCTCTTGGTGTCATCCTTGTTGCAGCTGTCAGGAGGCAAAGGAAGGAGGAAGCAGAGCTTGGAATCTGCTTGGGAAGATGAGCCTTACACACGGGAAGCATTTATCCATCAGTCAAGAATGAGGCTGCCTAAGTACCAAGATCAATACCAAGTATTGCCGCTCCATGCTCCCAGATTTCATAGAAGAACAGAGGAGGAAGAGAAAGGGTTTATTTTGGGGGAGAAGGTCCTGGAGCTTGCTTGCAGGAATGGAACCCTCGCTACTCAGAGTAATACCAGCAATGGACTGGACCAGTGATACCAGCATCACTTGGAAGCTTGATAAAAGTGCAGGACTTCTGGTCTCATCTCAGAGATCCTGAAGCAGAATCTGCATTTTAAGTAGACACCCGGTGATTCATATTTACATCATAGTGTAGGAAACACTGTGTTAGAAGATTCCAACCAAACTATGCAAGCATGAAAACATCAGACAAATGGACCACTGGGAGAAGAGATCAAGCCTGTGGGGAAGCCCAATTGTAGCTGAGTACTCCTGAAATCCCACCCTCTGGCAGATCTCCTAGACTTTAATGGACCTTTCATGGAGTATCCAAAGACAGGGTTGGCCTCATGTGCAAGGAAAGTGCTGTTTAATAGCCAGCCTTGGCTTGAAATATACTCCTGAGCTCTGACAGAAATGGAGAAATACTTGGAAGGTGGGCACAGCCTTGGGAATATGCAAGTACTGAAAATGCCCTCTCTAGCATGTCTGGTCCTACACATAAGTGCTTGCAGGGATGGATTTGAGCCATCACTTTCAAAAGTTAAAAAAAAATTATACACATGCCAAAAAAAAAAAAAATGCCCACCTTCCTGTTTCTGTCATATAAGTTCATGCTTGCCTGCTTTGAGTTAGTTAGAGTGGTTCATTATGGAGCAGGGAGAGAAGAGACATTTTAATGGAATTGGCAAAACCCAAGCCACAGTGCCCAACAGAATAGACTGGAAGTAAACAGCTATAGTCTGACTGTCTACATATGACAAAGGTTTCTCAGGCCTAGGATTGAGAGCGCTTGAATGGCTACAGAGACCATTTTATAATTACTACAATCCTTTCTCCCCTCCTTCCCTCCCTTCCTTACTCCCACCCTTCCCTTCCCTTCCCTTCTTTCCTTCCTTCCTTCCTTCCTTCTCCTTCTTCCTCTTCCCTCCACCCCCTTTCTCTAAGATTTTAAAAATAATGTGGTTTCCATGCAAATCAAAACCAGCTGAAAGCTTGCCAAGGCCAAGATGTAATTGAAGCTGGCATTTAAGCCTTTGTGTCTCCTCTGTCTCCAGAGATATCATCATAAAATAAAAGACTTCATCAGGTAATGTTTTCTTCATTATTCAACATCACAATTCTGAAGCGAAAAAAGATAATTAGGCATACAGTGCTGTCGACACATAGTTTATGAGGAGCTTCTAGTTAATTAGTTATGGTAAAAGGTTTTTATATAGTCATAATTACTTTATATTTCAGAGAAAAAGAAGCAAACATACACGTATTTTATTTTACCTGGTGACAAGTTTATCAAAGTGAGGCTGGTATTTTGATGATCCTTTGGCACCTTCTTCAGACTTCTCAGGATATAATGCAAAGTGTCATGAGGAGGTTTTAACAGCACAACTCTTGTTAACTTTAATAGGAACTACACATCATCTTGCTAGATTCTATAAGAAAATATCATCCTCTTGGCGTCCTGAATTTCCTTTGTCATTGATGAAAGGCTCACCTATGGAATCATTCAGAGAGGTTGGTAGTAATTTTGTTGAAGATATGAGACAACGCATCTTCACGAGAATGCTTTTTTTCTGTTTGAATTTCTGGGGGCTGACCACTGAGGAAGAAATGATGGCAAAAATAACATACTGGGAAATGTAGCATTCTACACTTTATTTGTTTAAAATAATTTCAATTTATGAGAACAATCTCTTTTTTCCACTGGCTGTTTCAGCTGAACGTGTCATTCATCTCAATCTAAGAAATGAAGAGAATTTAAAAATAAGATCAATATTCTTGGTTTTTCCCTTTGTGTCTATACCAGTTCCGGTAACGTCTCAGCTGGGGGGGAGAACCAGAACAGCTCCATCATGTCCTACACCCACCTTCGTGTCCCAGAGCAGGGATTTTTATCTCCAGTGATGCCCACCCCTGAGAGAAAATTCATCAGGTAGGAACATGCCCTGATTGTTGGTCTTCCGGGATGTCACATGGCTGACATACCTCCGCTTGGGTATGCAATTAAGGTGTACTCCACCACGGGGCTAGAACACAATGTTCCTCCATCTCAGTCCTGTGCTTTATTTATTAGGACAAAATGCAGAAACCTGAGATCTGTGCTAAAGAGGTCCCATGGACTGATCTCTACAGCACAGTGCAAAATGCTAGTGTCGTCTTATCCACAGCTGGGGTTGCTGGCTATCCAGCCCCAAAGACAATGGCAGGTTTGTCACTCCCTCTGCTCTTGCTGGAGTATTTGATGTCATAACACTTTTAGATAGATATGTGGGCATAATAATGGTTGTCCTTTCTTGACTGGTTAGCGATACTAGCTCTGTGTCACATACTACACGGATTTTTTTTTCCCTCGAGGCCTTGCCACCTTTTAGGTAAATGTCTGGGTAAGGTCATCAATCTTTCCAAGCTTTAGTTTCCTTGTCTATAAGAGGAGAGTAATAACAGGATGAAGACAGATAACAAACGTCAGGAGATTTGCACAATGCCGGGCACACGGAAAATGCTTGGTAAATGTTAGCTATTGTTATTTGTATTCTGAGAATAACTCTGAGTTAGGTACTGTTATTATCCCCACTGTATAGATGATAAAACTCAAAGTTACAGAGGTGAAGTTACATAGTTAGTATGTGGTAAAGCGAGGATCTAAACGCGGCTTCCAAACCCAAGCTGTTAGCCTCATCAGAAATAATGGTGACACGCTGAATGGTCACCCTCTTTTGACTGTCCCCTTTCATTCTCCATTCTGGTCGACATACTGGAAAATAAGATCTAAAGCTTCTGTTTCCTTGGATTTGGCACCTGGCTGGCTTTTGTGTGGATCTGGAGGACCTAGGAGCCTGGTGTGAGTATCCTGCTATTGCTTGCTTCAACTTAGCCAGATTTCAAAGCCTCCCAACTTATTGTGTATTTAAAGAATGTGTGTTGCGGGGCGGGGCGGGGGGGGCCTGGAGGAGGACCCAACTAGAACTTCCCCCACATCCTTGTTCTCTTAGTGCAGCTGAGCAGTCTTTTGTGATGGATGACAAGGCTCTCACTGGTCTGGTTTTTCCTTATAATCCCCTCTGTGTGATTTCTGTCTTAACGTTGTTCTCTGGGATGCTAACATATCTTTCTTGGATCAGTGAGGAAGGGACTCCCTAGCCAGTCTCAGCATTCGGGACCTCACTATCCCTTCCACTTTTTCAAGTAGACCAAAAAAAAAAGAGAACGGATCTTTAGCATAGGTTTCAAGGTAACTTGATGCAATTCTAGAGTGTGCTAATGCATATGAAGACATCTCTTTAGATAGGAATCCCATTAATAAACTATGGTTTTTATAGCCAAACCGAAGAAAATCTATTTAGAAAGACTAAATAAATTATGTTCGATCTGGGGCATATCCAGAGCCTAAAATAAGTGATATCAAATTGTTTACTGTGTTGTCGTTAATGGGATTCATGTCCTGCATCCCTATTACACCCTGAATCTAAACCTGTGAGTTATACCCCAGATATGGATTTATGACATGGAATTATATCCTACTGAAGAAGAGCCATCTTTAGTCTCATTTCCTTGAGGTAATTAAGGCAATAGTTAGGATTTCTATGTATTTTTATTGGGAATATTTTTAGCTATGACTCTAATCACTAATAATTGTCCTATCATCTAGGAAAGAAATATAGATTTAGAATGACAAAACAATGCTTGGAAATAACCTCTCTTTTGTCTCTCCTTAAAGGAATAAAAGAAAATAGTATATCCTAGGTATATCAAGGATAAATGGTTTCTACCATTTGTGATAATTTCAGGTCTGATCATCATCTTTAGCTTTTTTATGTAGAACACTATAATATTTAAAATTCTCTCTCTTTCTTCTTTTTTTTTTTTAGAGAGGGAGAGAGAGAAACTCTTAAGCAAGGTCCATGCTGGGCTCGATCTCACGACCTTGAGATCATGACCCGAGCCAAAATCAAGAGTCTGATGCTTAACCAACTGAGCCACCCAGGCGCCCCAATATTTAAAATTCTTGAATAAAGAATTCTCAGCTGTGTTAATTAATTCTCAATTAATTATGGTAATTTATACTAATTACTAATGTAATTACAAAATTGAAGATTAACCTGGAAATTTGGAAGAGCAATGTTTCTGTTAACTAAACAGGAATAAATTACATGGACAAGAGCAGAGGCAGGGTTCTTTTTATTTTGTTTGGCCAGCTCAATGCCGTCAAGGTACAGTATAATCTGGCAACCTCTGATTTTAGCATCTAATCCACTTGCAAGGTGTGGGATCAACCCTACCCTCCATTTCATCACCACATGTATCCTTTGTTTTCAACATTCCCGATGTTTTCAAAAGCTGTTACTAACAATGACAAGATCATGTCTAGCTACAAAGGGAAAAATAAAACTAGGTCCTGTCTTAGAGCATTTTGTCAGTGTCTGCCAAGGCTGTAGGAAAGCCACAGAATTGTTGACTATTTAAGGGGACTGAGAAAGTATCAGTCGTCTTTGCTGAACCCAGTGTAGAGACTCTACAGGACATGCTCCCTGGGACTGTGCCTTAAATCACAGGGACTGGTTTCTTGCTAAGGTTCAGATAGATGTACAGGAAAATTGGAGTGAGTTCCCAAGTAATAGCAAGAATTAGGCTGTTGAGAAATAAGTCAATCAGAGAAAGACAAGTATCATATGACCTCACTGATATGAGGAATTCTTAATCTCAGGAAACAAACTGAGGGTTGCTGGAGTGGTGGGGGATGGGAGGGATGGAGTGGCTGGGTGATAGACATTGGGGAGGGTATGTGCTATGGTGAGTACTGTGAATTGTGTAAGACTGATGAATCACAGACCTGTACCTCTGAAACAAATAAGACATTGTATGTTAAAAAAAAAAAAAGAAGAAGATAGTAGGAAGGGAAAAATGAAGGGGGGGGAGTCGGAGGGGAGACAAACCATGAGAGACTATGGACTCTGAGAAACAAACTGAGGGTTCTAGAGGGGAGGGGGGTGAGGGGATGGCTTAGCCTGGTGATGGGTATTAAAGAGGGCACGTTCTGCATGGAGCACTGGGTGTTATACGCAAACAATGAATCATGGAACACCACATCAAAAAATAATGATGTAATGTATGGTGATTAACATAACATAATAAAATAAAATTTAGAAGAAAAAGAAAAGTAAATGAGTTGAAGACTAAGTAAAAAAAAAAAGAATTAGGCTGTTTGAGATGATAAGCAGTATCATTCATTAACCATTAGGAAGAAACAGGGATAACTAGCCCTGATTCAATCTATTGCTGCACTTTGCATACTAAATGTTATTTACAGGGCTGAAGGGGTTATAGTTCTCTACAACTTACTGACATTGATTCATCTGGTTTATCGGTGTGTGTGTTTGTGTGTGTGTGTGTGTATCTGAGAGAGAGAGAGAGAATTCCCCTGTGCCAGGTTCTAGATCTTGAATATATGAAGATGAAAAAGTAAAACTCCAGCCTTCAGGAAGCCCTCATTCAAGCAGAGGTGATGGCCCATAGTTTTCTCAGTAGAAAATTATAGCTTAGAGAACACAAGTTATCAGCACAGGGGAAAAAAAGACCATTTTGAGAATATGACTCATTAAGCAACAATCTCCAGCTCATAGTTCATATGTTGACCTACCCTCGACTCATAGACAGAAGGATTTTGAGGGTTTGCATATGGTGGAATAATTCATCTCATTCCTAAGCAGTAAAGAAAGGGTCATCTTTGCTTCTTTCACCTCTAGGCTCAAAGAGAAGTATTTCCCTGAGAGCTGGTAGAGAAGAATCCATTGGAATTTGATGTAATCTTTATTTCCCCTCCGAAAGGCTTGCTGACTTACATTAGGTCCTAAAACTACTTTTAATTCCTAATAAAACTCCATTTCTCCTTCTGAGGTGGAGCACCCATGGTTCTGGAATGCTGTGCAGAATAACCAAAAAAGAAAAAAGAAAAAAGAAAAAAAATGCTTCTAAAGTCCCTTAAATGTCCAAAATGAAATTTGCCACATTAAATCCAAGTATTTTTATTAATGACAGGAATTGCCAACATGCTAAGAACAAAGGAAAGCTCCAAGCACTTATCATTCATCTTATGCTTTTTTCTTTAACAGCAAAACCTATCTTGTTGTAAATTATTAGTTGTAAATTACTTCTTTAAAATATTAGGACTGTTCATTTGAGTAAACCATGAGGTAGATTTTTTCCCTGTAATTTAAAAAGCTACCAAATGAGCTATAATTCATTTACTATTAACATCCAAATAAAAGCTATAAGCCAGAAGAAAAAAATGAGTCATAGTTGCATTGCAAGAATTAACTTCAGAGGTATATTAAGGAATGAAATATTAGTTTCAGTACATTGGGATTAACTATTATTTGCAACCCAACCTCTGGTAGCACTCTATTTTATGATAGAAAGCACAGAAACACATGATTAATCCTGAGCTGGTGTCTTTTTATTTTTTTATTTTATTTTATTTTTTAATTTTTATTTATTTATTTATTTATTTTTTAAAGATTTTATTTATTTATTTGACAGAGAGAGAGTTAGCGAGAGCAGGAACAGAAGCAGGGGGAGTGGGAGAGGGAGAAGCAGGCTTCCCGCCGAGCAGGGAGCCCAATGAGGGGCTCGATCCCCGGACCCTGGGATCATGACCTGAGCCAAAGGCAGACGCTTAACGGCTGAGTCACCCAGGCGCCCCTGGTGTCTATTTTTTTTTAAAAAAATATTTATTTATTTATTTGAGAGAGAGATGGGGAGAGCGAGCACTAGCAGGGGGAGGGGCAGAGGAAGAGGGAAAGAAAAATCTCAAGTAGACTCCACACTGAGTGTGGAGCCTGATACAGGGCTTGATCTCAGGACCCTGAGATCATGACCTGAGCCGAAACCAAGAGTCAGACGCTTAACCAACTGAACCACCCAGTCGCCCCCTGATCTGGTATCTTTTAACATTAATCTAGATTAGTGTGTCCCAGCCCTAGTTCCACTCCAGGGCATTTCCAGCTACCTCATGGGATGGTATAAAATTCTTCCAAATTGCCTCAGCAAAATTAATTTTAATTTACATTAATATTAAAAATAAATGTATACCATATGACAGATGAGGGGAAAGAAAATACTAGAAAGTCAAACTCATAACTTAGCAAAAGATTCCAATTCATCAGCCCAATTAAGTGAGGATTTAGATCACACTTTTTAAGCCACGGATTCTCAGGAAAGAAGAATGTAGTTCTGGAAACCAAGAAAAATATTACTGAGTTTTAAGTCCTTAAATTGCATATTGAGCTCTCTTGATGAAACACTTTTCTTTACAATGAACTAATTCTAGTTTCAGAAACATTTACACATGTCCTTGCTCACTCATAGTTTTGGTAAGGACAATGCTTTCCTCCTATGCTTCATAGATAATAATACTCTTCCATGTACAGTATCTCAGCTGCTGAGTAATGCTGGGGACCAGTCTGGTCACAGAGAGAAAAGATGAAAAGGCTATCTCAATGAAAGATCTTCACTGAACTACATCTCAAGTGGACTAAAGTTATACTACACTACTGAGAGTTCATATCCACCATGGTGCACTTGTGAGAGATGGGAAAAGGGAAGGCTGTACTTTCTGTTACTTCTCCAGCTCCAATACCACATGCAGAAGCTAAGTGATCTGTGAACTTGGCCTCACTCTGTTCCACTCCCAGATAAACTAGAGGGAGGAATGGTCAGGAGTCAGTGGTAGAGGGAATAAAAGGAAAGAAATGATTGCTTCAATATAAGCAGAACTTAAAGGAAGCAGTGTGGGTAATGATAATTGGAGAAACTGGGTGGGTAGGTGGGTGGACCCCACAGAAAGCTCAGACTGGAGCAGTTTGAAATAACATCTATTGATGAAGCACCTGAGACCCAAAAAGAGATCCAGGAAGAGGCTCGCTCATTCTTTTAAAAAGATCAATTCTCACACAGAAATTTAAAACAAAGATGTGTTTGTTACAACACTCAGGGTGTGGCAGAATATTTTTTAAACCAAAATTTCATCCCCATTTGTGATGATATGGGCCCATTTCATATTCTAATTTTAAAAATTACTCAGAGGAAGGTAATTAGAAATAATACCTAATCATTTTTAATGTTTTGAGCATGAATTTAATTTTTAGTGTGTTTAAAATTAAATGAATTTACTGAGGGCATCGTTATAAGAAGCTGAACACCAAGGAAGCTATTAATAATTTGGGAATCTCAGTTCTCATGAGAAGTGTTAAATCTACCTACTGAAGAACTATACCAGACATGTATTTAACTCATACATCCTAGTATTATTAAATGCAAAGCAGGATGGATATGATTTTTCATGCTATTTCGCTATCCTCTAAATTTCTTCCTGCAGGTGGCAGACTCAGAAAAGCATAAATAGACTTTGAAGGGATTTCTGGTCCTTGTATGATGGTCAAGAGTCTTAGAACTAATTCTTCTTAGTCGGTTCAGTAACAGTTGATCATTCAACAACTTTTTGAAAACTCTTAGCAGTCTATAGTCTTGGCCTTTGAGAACTCACAGTTCGGTGGATACAAAGAGGTACAAACAAGTAAAGTTAATAAGATACAGTAAGGACTTAGAAGAGATATGGACACAAGATCCTAGAAGCTCATAGAAGGGAGTGAAGATTTCTTTGCAGGGGAGGTGGGAAAGCCGTCCCACAGAAGGTAGCATTTGCACTCCCAAATGGAAAGCAGGAATTACCACATATAGGAGGTCATTCAAGGCAGAAGGAAGAGCAAAATGAAAAGAAATGGGGGTATGAAAAGAAACAGGGAGGAGGGAGATGGCTAGAGCCCCTGGGCACAGAGTGTGTGGCAGACAAGTGGAGGAAAAGGCAGCCATACAAGATGGCAGCAGGGTGGATAAAGAAGCACTAAAGTTTGGGGGGAAAAATAAAAAAGCATTGACAGCACAAAAACCTCCAGGAAAACAGTATTGGATTTGGCAATCATTTTAGCCTTGTGCTGGCTCCCAATTCTGAACCTCCTAGTAGGTAGTTTATTCAAGAGAATACCAAGCTAATGATAGAAATCAGCAGGAAAACATGTTTTTCTCTCTAGGAAAATGCTTTAGTTTATTTGCTGGAACACATTTATTTTATATTAAACTCATGATTGTTATTTTAATATTTGAAATTATTTACCAAAAAAAACCTAGAAAGGATTTATACCTTGATTATTAAGAATTGCCAGATTCTTACAATTCTATTGGAAAATTAAAAAGACTTCAAGTATACAAATTTAATGAAACCACAATCCACATTTACAACTGAATACTTATAAATGAGACCAAATTTTCACCTCCTGTGTTTCCTCCGGCTATAATCTTCCCAAGTATACTAAAAAGCTGCTGGGAAGTATGCCTATCATGAAAATTGCTCAATTTTCAAAATGATCTATGAATCATAATGGGAGTCTTGGTAGTTAAGTGTCTACAATAACATAAAAATGCCTCCCAGCCCTCGAACAGGTGGTAGAAAGAAGTCAGAAGTGACTCTTACAATGGCCTTTTTTTCATCCATTTAAATCCCAGTATATCAGACAGCATTAGGAGAAATAAAAAAAATAGAGCGTGACTATAATAAGATACATAAGCTTACAGTATAATAATGATAAGAGAGATAGGCCTTGTACAGTGGAGCCAGACTGACCGGGTTAAAATCCTGGATCTATTCTTTACCAGCTGTGCAGTCTTGAGCAAGTTATTTAACCACTCTGTGCATCAGTTACTATATAAAAAAAAATGTACCAATAGTAGCTAATATGTAGGGTTATTATGAATGTTCTGAGTATCTTCCCTTTGCCTCCCCAGATCCTCCTCTGACCCTTCTCCATCCTGCTTCTGGACCCTGGGAGGCTGGCCCATAAAGGTGGAAACATTGAGCTCTTTGCCCTCTGGCTTTCTGTCCTGTTTGGCTGATGGGAGGCAGGAGGAACGTGAGGTCTGGGTGTTTGTTATCGCGCCCTCCCTGCCAGGTGGCTATGGCTGGCTGCAACCCACCCACGGTGGAGGTGGAGGGGGGGTTACTCTCCGGGTCCCTCTAACCATGCTCTCTGCTTGTGCCTTCAGGCAGGCCTAGGGGTGGAAGGGCTCCCTGCTGAGCCAGCACAGCGGGTTGCTCAGTCCCGTACTGCAGTTTTCTAAACCCCACTCACACCTTTGTAAATATTCCTTTTGTTCCATTCACTTCGATTTATCCAGTTTGAGTGTGCCATCTGTTTCCTGCCAGGATCCTGACTAACAGAATGAGTTCCTCTTTGTAAAGCACTTAGAATAATAGCTGGCCCATGATAAGCACGATACAAGTATTTGATAGATAAATACAATAAATGAGATTTAGAAACTTTTTTTTTTGTAGTCGATTTAAGCATACCTTTTTGTGGCCTGCCATACAAAGCAAAATCTTCAGAAACATTTTCCCAAGTACAACTGTTCTCTTCAGTAGACTTTCTGTGCATGAAGTCACCATCATTTTATTTCTAATCACGTTTGTAGCACTTTGGTTTAAAAAATTCTAAGTAAAATATTATTAAAGTTTTTAATTCAATACGAGCCTATGGGGAATTTATATAGCTATACTCATTATAATCATTACATATAGTTATTTCCCCCTTTTTTTTAATACTTCTTTGTCATCTCTTCTCTATATACCTTTTATTCCACATACAATATTGTCTCCTTTGATGCTTTAAAACAAGTTGAATGTAAACCTACATTTCTACTCAATTCGTTAAATGTAACAGTATTTCCCAGTTTCTAGAATTATCAGTGTATCTCTTACAAACAATACACTCGTTACTTCTTTGCATGAAAGACAGGAGGGTTTGCATACTGGATTCCACTTTCCCCTCCTCCTCCTCCTTCTTCTTTTTTTTTTAGAGAGCAAAAGCTCAAGGGGGTGGGGGTGGGAGGGGCAGAGGGAGAAGAAGAGGGAGAGACAGAGGGACTCTCAAGCAGGCTCCCCATTGAGCTCAGAACCCGACTGCGGGTTTGATCTCAAGACCCTAAGATCATGACCTGAGCCAAAATCAGGAGTCAGATGCTTAACCAACTGAGCCTCCCAGGCGCCCCATCCCCTCCCTCGTTTCTTAAATCTAAGGTTCTAAATATTCCAGAATATTTATCTATTTTGTGCACTACTATTTTTTTTAGACACGTGAACCAGATAGCAGAAGCAGCCTTCTTGTTCGAGCTCATATTTACTTCTTATTGAACGGTGGTTGTCTCAGATGCATCTTAGCAGTAGCATCTCCATTCAATATTTTTTTTATTCTAACTCATGCCTAATATTATGAAGTATGGCCTCCAGCAAGCTGCAGAAGAGAGAGTCTGAAACTTTGTGATCTGAGAATATCCTTCTTTTGGCTTTTATATCTGAGTGACAACTTGACCAAGTGGCCCATATCTTTTCCTAAGGGTTCCATAGATGATATTCCAGCATTTTGCAATACTTGCTGTAGTAGAGAAATATGGACATAGTCTGGCTGTTACCCCTTTGAAATTAAGCAAAGTTGCTGTCTAGAAGACTGCCATACAAAAATCAGTTGTGTTTTTCTACTCCAGCAGCAAACATTTGAAAAAATATATAATCTTATTTTTGAAAGATACTATTGACAAAGCTACTAAATGCATAAGATATCTAGGAATAAACTGATCAAAAGTTATTTGAAACTTCATAAAAATGTTTTGTTACAGTTACAGAGGTCCTGTAGCAGCTTCAGTATTTCCTGGGATCTCATTAGCAATGCAAATATTTGGACCCCATCACAGACCTACTGAATCAGAAACTCTGGGAATGGGGACAGCAATCTACGTTTACTGAGCTCTCCAGGAAATTCTGATGCACAGTTGTGATGCAGGACAACACTTTGAGAACCACTGTTCTAGAGCAACCCTCAAGCACGCAAATATGAATTTATGTACAAGAATGTTCACAGAAGCATTTTTTGGTAAGAGCAAAAAACTATAGTAATCCAAACAGTCATGGGAGATAGAATGAAAAAGTGAACTGCAAATATGTTTCTAGAATACTCTGGAGCAGGGAAAGTGAATGAACAGCAGGGAGGTGCATCCATCTGAATGAATATCAGAAAACACAACATTGAGTAAAGAATGTAAGTTGTAGAAAAAAGCGTATAGCGTAATACAATTTATTAGAGTTCAAAAGCATACAAAATTAAGCTATATATTGCTTAACAGTAAGTGCATTTAGATTAGAAAGTCAAGGTTTGATAAAACTCAATATAGTCATTACTATTGGGGACGTGTGTAGAGAAATACATTCAAAGAAGGGCGGATGGTGGAGTTTAACAGGATTTGGTAAGGCTTTATTTCTTAAACTAAGTGGAGAATATGCAAATGTTTGCCATATTAGTTTGAAATTTTTCTTGATATATGAAAATTTTCAAAGTGAATTTGAAATAACAAATATATTACATTTTAAAAGGAATCCAAACCTTATCTTTCTCTTTGGAAGTTGAAAAATCTGGTGTCTTAATGATAAGTGGGTATGAGAATATTTCTTATTTTAGGATTTAATTGTTTTTTTAGTTGGGGATAGTTTTACTCTTATGTGACTTTGATTATCTTTTGGGCTTTTGCTATTGCTTGATCTGCAAACGTCTATTTTTCACACAGTTTGGGTCTCCATGTTAATATCCTTCCATATCAGTCATCTTTTCTTGAATTTTTCTTTTCTATCACATTCCAGATATTTCTTAAGTTTATCTTTTATTTCTTTGTTGGACTTTCTAGCCTCATCCATCTCATAAGAATTTTCAACTTATTTACAACTAGATTTGAGCCATTTCAATTTTGTTTTGCCATGAAAAAAAATCTATGGCAGACTTTACTTCTAAGCCAGGGATTCTTAACTGAGACCCATGAAATATCTGAAATCATACACAAAATTTATGTTTGTGATTTTAATTTTTTAATCTGGGGAAAAAATCCATAATTTTGTCAGACTTCTTAAAGTGAACTGTGACTGAAAAATGTTTGATTCTAAGAACTACTCTGTTCTTTTTATGCTGAAGAAAATTTGCCTCAAGTCATTTTTCTGTTAATTGCTACTCCCTCAGTTTTTCCTTCTTTATATTTTTAAGTTTTCCTTATTGACAAGAATCTTGTTTTATTTTACAGTTACCCTAACAAGGTATCACAGATCAGTTTCTTGGTTTAGATTTTGATTAATATCCAGATATTTTTGTTCCACTGAAAAAAGAAAAATTAAAGGCTAAAATTTTAATTCCTGATCATAGTTTCTGCTCATTCTGTGAATCAGGCTGGGATTTCAGGTGCATGATAAGATATCAAATGTTCTTCATTCTTATCATACAAAATGACATTAAAGTGAATACAGAAATATTTGTTTGAAAGGAAGAGGTTATTTCCAGTTGGCAGAATTTTGGGAAATATGTTGGACATTCGCCCTGAGCCTGTAGACAGGTGGGGATAGGAGAAAAAAGTGCTTTAGGGTTTAAAAAAAATTAAAAAAAGCAACATAGCAAAGACAAGGTATCAGTAAAGTATGCAAGAATGTTAATCCTTTCAAGGAACCAACTTTTGGCCCTATTAATTTCCTATATTGTTTGTACGTGGGTTTTTTTTTTAAATTTCACTAATTGTATGTGGGTGGGTGTTTTTTTAATTTCACTAATTTCTGCTCTTCCCCCCCTTTTTTCTAATTAATTTGGGCTTACTTTGCTCTTATTTTTATAGGCCAAAGCATAGGTCATAAATCTTATTTCATTCTTTTTTTCTAATTAAAGCATTCCAAGTTATAAATTTCCTTGCAAGCACTGCTTTAGTTATATCCCACAAATTTTGACATGTTATATTTTCACTATCATTCAGTCTAAAATATTTTCTAATTACCTGTATGTTCCTTGTATTCCCCTTATATTTTCTTCTTTAACCTATGAATTACATAGAATGTGTTGTTTAATTTTAAAATATTAGGTGGAAGGGATCTACATGTATTTTTGCTATTGATTTCTAATTTAATTTCTTAGTGGTCAGAGCACATACAATGCCTTCAATTTTTAAATATTTATTTGGACTTGTATAATCCACATATGGTTTACTCGCTGAATTTTCTATATGCACTTGAAAAATTGTGCATTCTGCTGATATTGGGGATAGCATTCTGTAACCATCAATTAGGTCAAGATGGTTGATAATGTTATTTCAATCACCTATATCTTTATTAATTTTTTAATCAGTTTTTAAAAATCAATAATTGAGAAAAGAGGGTTAAAATTTCCAACTATGATTGTGGATTTGTCTATTTCCCCCTTTAACTTGTTAATTTTTTAAAAAAAATGTATTTTGAAACTCTATTATAAGACACACATATGTTGACCAAGAGTATGTCTTCTTGATTTAATATATATGTAATCTATAATTGAATATATACATTCATATGTAATATATATGAAATCTAAAACTGTATTTTAGAATATACCCATATCCCCATGACATTTGTCATATATATTACATCTACATATACCAAATTTCCTTAAAGTTTTTCTTTTTTTTTAAAAGACTTCTTTATTTGAGAGATGGGGGGTGAGGGGCAGAAGGAGAGGGAGAGAGAGAATCTTAAGCAGACAGCCCACTGAGCACAGAGCCTGATGCAGGGCTTGATCTCACAACCCTAAGATCATGACCTAAAATGACAGTGTTTTGGATGGCATCCAAGAAATTGTGAATGATATATTGCAGAGCCTGTGGATTCTGTTGTGTTCCTCCAAAGAGCACTGATTTTTTTTTTTTTTAAAGGAGTCAGCTTTCTTAACTGACCTCAAACTCCAAACTGTCTTCCTTGTAGTTAGCAGCAAGAGAAATCTCTGTTCAGTTCCTTTAGCCTTAGCGGGGCTGCTTGCATGCCTGGTTGGGGTGTCAGCGATGATTTGTGTAGAGTTTACACACAGAACCAATTGTCTCCCTTCTTTGGTTCTCTTCTTTGCTCGATTCCCTCTTGCTTTCCAGTTACTAGAATTACCTTGAACTCTATCTCCTGGCTCTTCATGACAGTAAGACAACAGGGTTTCTATCCAAATTTTAGTTACTCCTATTTGGCACAGATTGAGTCTTGCTTTCTGGTAAAAAACAAAACAAAACAAAAACAAAAGAAACAAAACTAAACAAAACAAAAAACCAGTAACAATGGGAAACTTGCGCATTGTCATTGTCTTCTTCCAAATGCAGACTCTACTCCTGTATTTGCCTGGTTGGTTGCTCTCTAGTGCCTTTAGACAGCTGCATTTTATATTTTGTCCAGATTTATAGCTGTTATGTGCAGGAGGATTACCAGAAGCTAGAGCCCATTCCATTTCTTTGAGTTTGCTTGTATCTCATGGGTTGTTTCTTCTTCTTCCTCTTTATTATTTATCACTTTTCCCCCTGGGCCCCAGGGCAGCTCTTCTGGTGTCCAAAGTCTCACAGTCTTTCCTGAAACAGTTCCAACAGACCTCATCTTTTGAGTTCCAGAGGCTCAAATCCAATTCAAGGAGCCAGACAGGGGATGAGGATAAGCGATCAATGACCTTGTCTTAGACCACACTTTAGTATTTTCTTCAGAGCAGCATAGTCTGTGGACCTGGAGCTCTTTATTCAACTCGGCAAATATTTACTGAGTGTCTATAAGGTGCAAGGCTCTGTTTTTGGACTTTTGGATACATTGATAAACAAAACAGTCAAATAGCCTTACCCTTGGGGGAGTAACATTATGAACAGGGACACAGACAATAAGCAATAGATGTAATAAATGAGCAGGATAGTATGTTAGCAGGGGTAAGTGGCCACCCTACTTCTCGCCCCCAAGCAGTTTTGGCTCTTGGGAATCACAATCATTTCAACATCTTCATTTCCCTTAACTTTACGGACCTGTTTGAGTTGTTTGGCTGGAACTAAGAATTAGGCAGTGAGCCCTGAAGGAACAGCACCTGGTGCCAACTGCTGCAGGGATTCCCCTTCACTGCCAGGTGGGAAATAAATGAAAGGAGCCAGAGAGTGATTGCAAAGGGACAGAAGGCAAAGGAAGAACTGGTGTTCAATGATTGCTAAATTCCACCTAATCTCACTCTGCTCGAGATCTCTCTTTTACCTTTAGGGCCAAGGTCACACAATCAGGTGGAGCAATTTCATCAAAGGGTGGTTGTCTGGTGCCTAGAAACTGAGAAAGAGTGGGGTTTTTTTTTGGCACCGGATTTTATGTGTGTGTGTGTGTTTATGTATATGTGTTTTATTTTCATTAGTATGTATCTTTTCATTTTTACATATATTACATGTAATATATATGTGCATATGTGCATGTATGTTCTACTTGCATTAGTACCTATAAATATATATATCTTTTACATATTTATTGTGTGTGTACATTTTATACATATATCATCTGTTATATAATATATATCATTATATATATAATATAATGATATATTATATATAGTATATTATATATATTACATTATATTATGTCATAGGCTTTCAATAAGCTGCTTTTAAAATCTTTTTGAGGTTATGGTGCTCCGTGAATGGTGATTTTACCCATATATTCACCATCACCATCATCACTGCTCACATTTAATAAGCTTACCATGTTACAGGTCCTGTGTTAGTGCTTTGGGGTATGTAATACAATAACCCTATGAAGGTTTGGACCCTTTTTCTGAAAAGGGCCACATGGTAAATATTTTAGGCTTTGTGGGCCATACAGCCTGTGTTGCCCCTGCTCAGTTCTGCTATTGCAGTGTGAATGCAGTTAGAGACAAGATATAAACATATGGGTAAAGATGTCCATCGACAGATGAATGGATAAAGAAGATGTGGTATATATACACAATGGAATATTATGCAGCCATCAAAAGGAATGAAATCTTGCCATTTGCAACGACGTGGATGGAACTGGAGAGTGTTATGCTGAGCGAAATAAGTCAATCAGAGAAAGACATGTATCATATGACCTCACTGATATGAGGAATTCTTAATCTCAGGAAACAAACTGAGGGTTGCTGGAGTGGTGGGGGGTGGGAGGGATGGGGTGGCTGGGTGATAGACACTGGGGAGGGCATGTGCTATGGTGAGCGCTGTGAATTGTGTAAGACTGTTGAATCACAGACCTGTACCTCTGAAACAAATAAGACATTATATGTTAAAAAAAAAAAAAGAAGATAGCAGGAGGGGAAGAATGAAGGGGGGGAAATAAAAAAAAAAAATAAATGTATGGGTATGGCTCTCTTCTGATAAAACTTTATAAAAGTAGGATTTGGCCTACAGGCCATAGTTGACCTGTCCCTACTCTTAACCACCAGGCTCCACTGCTTTGTGATGGCGAAGATTCAGATGAAAACTAGAAGTTCTTCCGCTCTCCTGCTTACAACAGTATTCATCAAAGGCACGTTGTTTGACTACTCTGGGTCTCAATCCCTTAGTTCTTTGCAGGAATAGAAAAATCTGGCTGACGTAGTGGCTCTGAAATCTAGAATTCTGAGTTTCCAAGAATTGAGCTCAGCTACAAGGAGTGGCTAGAGCCACCCAGAGCCAGTGGGTGGAGAAGTCAGAAGTTCTGACGTTTGGGGAATTCTACATGTTAGTATGTATCAGGCGCAATGCTAGGCATTTGGCAAGGCTTATTTCATTCACAGTACCTTTATGTGGGTAAGTGTGGTATTCTGGGGTGGAGGAGAAGAACTATTGGTTGTCAATACCCAGATGGTTACAGGCAAGGGTCTCTCAGGACAATACCTTGCCTGGGAACCTGGCAGGCCTAGAAACAAGATATCATTAGTATGTCCAGAGATGACAAAGTCAGCTACTAAGTGAATAGGCCATTTGCTCTGACACATAGGCTGAGGTGTCAATTTATTCACTTATCTGGGAGTATTCACACCCAATGGGAGAGGAAAATTGGCTCAACAATCATTTCTTGAATACCCAGCATGGGCTAAGGCCTCAGGAACAGAGATAGGAAAGAGGACACGGCCTTTGCCTAAATGAACTTTTTGACTGATCACTGCATGCCTCTCAAGGATGTGAGGAGTGTGGGGTGGAGATGAGTCAGGGGCCATCTGAAAGTGGGTTGCACCCCAATATAGACCTACCTCTTGAAGAGCACTCATCTAGAGTCTACCCATAGGATGGAAAGAAGAACACTAAACTGGTTACCCAAGAGACTGTCAACCCTTGCTCGACCCCAGCTCCTTTGGAGACCTTGGACAATAATAATAACAGCTCATATATACTGAGCACTAACAATGTACCCGGTACTGTGTGCTAAATACCTTACACACATGACCTTACACTGAATCTGAATTCTCAAGTGTGATGGTGGAGACTTCCCATGATGCAGTCCCAACATAAGGTTCTATTTTTTTCTCCTCTTATCTGAAGCTATAACACATTACCTTATATTGCTTTTTTTTTTTTTTAAAGATTTTATTTATTTATTTGAGAGAGAGAGAGAGAGAAACAGCATGAGAGGGGATAGGGTCAGAGGGAGAAGCAGGCTCCCCGCCGAGCCGGGAGCCCGACGTGGGACTCGATCCCAGGACTCCGGGATCATGACCTGAGCCGAAGGCAGTCGCTTAACTAACTGAGCCACCCAGGCGCCCCTATATTGCTTTTATTTCCAGCCTTACCTTGCATAATCTTTTCCACCTGGATTGCCTTTTCCAACTCAGTCTATCAGAATGCTGGCCATCCTTCCAGACCTAGCTTGTGTGTTAACCCTTCCTTGAAAATTTTCCTTGGAAAGGATCTCTCTTATGAACACCAGTGAAACTTTGTACCTCATTCAGTAGCATTTAAATGCCTTTAAAAACCCCATCTTAATGCTCTCAGTTCTGATTACAAAAATAAGACATTGCTCATTGTAAATAACTCAAACAATAATGGCAAAATTTTTATAAACATGTTACAATCCTCTTATGATTTTAAGTTCTTTAGGGACAAGGACTGTGTTTTAGTCCTCTCTACATCCCCCTAGAATCCTTCAGAATGCCTACTCCAGGCTTGATTCATAGTAAAAACAAAGTAAATATTTACTTGAATGATTACTCCTATGCTTAGCACTTTTATAGCTAAATCAAGAGCTGATTTTCAAAACTTAGGTGAGATTTATGGTCAATGATGTTATTAACATGTCTTTATTCCTAATATTATAATGCTTCTTCAAAAATCTGCTAATAAAATCATTTTGTTGCTAGATTAGTGAAATGTCTGTGCTTTCTTGGAGCATGGGCCAAATCCATATCTGATCATCTGTTTTTGCTAGAAATTCTATTGCCTCTATCTTCAGACCACTTTCGAGATGAATTATTTAATTCATGCTGAGAACATTTCAGTACTTCAGGTTGTTCACCTTTCAAAGTTCCTCAGGTATCTGTGAGAATTTGTGAGTGAAAATATTCTTGGGTTACAGGTCTTAACTTCATTGAAAATTGACTGCACATTTTTATCATTAAATCATGAGCATCACAGATGACTTTCACATTTCTGCTGAAGGCATGTTTCTTATTAGGCTAAAGCTTTTCAGTCTGTACAATTAATGGTTCATAGCACACTAGGGAACATTTATTAATTTTCATTTTCCATGTTTTTCAAAGGTTATGGGGGTTACAGGTTCTAAGTTGGAGTTACTGAAATTTTAAAAGGTATAAATAGGTAAATATTATGGTTCCTGGAAAAGTGAGACTTTTTTCTTTTAAGCATTGATTAATATGACTAATAAAAATGTCATCAACCTTCACTGCCAGGGTCACGCAGTTAGAAAGACATTTTGTATATGTGCGTGTTGTTTGGTTTCCATATCTAATAGGATATTTTAAGAGAACACTTAAGATAAGAAAATTACTTTTAAAAGTAGGACCTTGATGCTTTGTTGGTTTTATACAATAATTCTAAATGGAATATAGCATCTCCCTACGCATTTATTAAAGATTTTTCTTGACTACATTTGGCGGCTTATGTCAGCGTGTGAGATGCAGAGAATCTTTCCCTCTGGTCAGATGACTTGACGTGAATACCATTCTCGTTGAAGGCTGCAGTTCTGAAAGGCAGACCTCTTTCCCACACTTTTGTGGATAGATAACTGATTTTACGTCTCCATTTAGTTTCATTTCATGAGCCACTCTCCTAAGTAGGTACTTCCTCTTACTTATAGTTCATGATGTTGGTTATATACAGTAAAATATTTAATTTGGGCATATGTCAAACAGTTTTTAAACACTTTTAGTGAGATTTGATTTACGTGCCACAGAGTTTGCCCATCTAAAGTGCACAACCCAGTGGTTTTTAGTCAATTCATAGACTTGTGCAATTTTAAAACATTCTCCTCACCCCAAAAAAGAAATCCTGTGTTCACTGGCAGTCACTCCTTCTTTTCTCCACCTCACCTGAGCCTTGGGCAACCACTAATCTATTTTCTGTCTCCATAGATTATGTAGTATTTTTTTTAGAACAACCCGTAATTATCTAAAAGTTTTGGTGATTTTGAGACATTATTAAAGCTCATACAGTCAACACAATCCTCAGCTAATGGCATTTTTCTTTATCTTCTTTTCATCTTTATCTTTAAAACAAAGCCTCTGTCTGGTTTGCGGTAATTTCAGATCTGTTGGTAGTATTAAGTTCACCAGTGCTGCCCTTCCTCTCGGTTGGTACTGTAAGAGTTCTATATCTCTACCTGCACCAATGTAGAAATGCTAAGTTAAAAAAAAGGCAAATACTTAAGTAGTCAGCATGAGGCACATTCAGAGAAGAATATCTCAAATTACTGTATTTTTCTTCTTTTTCATTCTCCAGTTCCTCCCCAACACACACACACACACACACACACACACGCACACACACATGAGTAGCCATGGTCATATATGGTGGAAGATGCTTTATTCAGTGACAACCCGAAGTAGTAATACACGTCCGGTATTGATATATTCTTATGCATGCTATAAAAATAACATGTGTATTTTGATTGCATATACATATGGTTTATTTCCAAATCATAGTGGGAGTCACAGAGCATTCTCTAGAGGTTGGAAGTGCTAACGCAGAAAGCAGAAATGTATAAAATAATATTCTAGGTCGATGCTTGTTTCTACTGATTTTATTCATGGCATTATCAGAAAACCTGGAGCTCATTCTACTCACTCGTTCTTGCAACACCTATTTATTGATTAAAGACAATATAAAGCGCACAGTGCAAGGCCCCAGGTAATAAGGGACACCTAAAATTCAGCTTTCTTGGGAAGTGTTGCCCAACCTCAGCACATAAAAGGGTGGGCTGTCTTCTCAGAAGGAAAGAGCTCAAAGAATCATGCATCTTTTCCTTTCTTCTTGAAAAACTGCTGCCTATATTTTTCAGAAAAATTCAACATAATTGGTGTATACCCATCTTTTTAGGTGAATTAGGCCTTAGCAGACAGATAACCCATTTTGTTCTAAAATTCAACAAACTCTTGGAAAATCTTAGTCCATACAATCTTTTGAATATGTCATTTGCCATTTATATTTGATGGCCTTCAGCAAAAAAAAAGTTATAAGAAGGTATTAATGCAAGTAGATAATAAAGCTGCATTCTATAAATCTATAGCAGCTTACAGTAATCATTAAAGCATGCCAAAGTCTTTCATCTATTCAAAAATATGCAGTGCACAGAATGTCTGCTAAGGTGCATGACAAGTCAGAGTTAAATATATATTAATAAATGAATTAGCTTCATAAATAATAGCCATAATGACATTTTAGGAGACAATAAGTCTAAGGATTGTCAGAAAACGGTTGATGTATGAGCTTCACGTCTCAGTGATTCTTCAAAATGAATAGGCTTTGCGAGATAGTTCAGACCCGCGACCAGCCTATTTCCTTGAATAATTTACTTGTTGTCAATTTGTACAGCCACATTACACATGCAAATTGGTCTGCCTGTGCAAACAGCACTTGGAGATGATAAAAACAAATTTACGAAGGCTATAGAAGAAGGATTTATTTCACTTTCTCACCCAGGTCAAGCAATACATGTATCTGACGATTGTGTGTACCCAATTTTGTTGTAATTATATCAGCAAATTATTCCTTATAATCTTATTATTTTTAGCAGTCTCCTTGTGCTTGGGATAATTAGCTTTCTTCACTCAGTGTAAAAACAATTCAACTTGCCAGCCAGGCAGGGCATAGCTCCATTATCTGTTTTGGGTTTAAATTTATTCCCTATATTCTTGGACACTTTGTGTAAATTAAAAATTTCATAGTCCCTAATACTGTACACGCTGTTCATTCAGTGATGAATTAAGGCCCCTAAACCTCTCCGTTTGCTATTAGATATCTCACCCACTTTATATGTTAATCTGTGCTAATG
Organism: Leptonychotes weddellii; assembly: GCF_054177405.1. Taxonomy (NCBI): domain Eukaryota; kingdom Metazoa; phylum Chordata; class Mammalia; order Carnivora; family Phocidae; genus Leptonychotes; species Leptonychotes weddellii. The sequence continues at coordinate 11,442,840 of NC_138374.1, forward strand.
AATTCCACAACCCCTAGCCACAGCGAGATGACTAAAATTATTACCACTTACAGAGATATGCCTTTTTCATTTAAAGTTCAATTCAAATTGCTCCCATAAACAGTCTGCCACACAAAGATATCTCCTATAAAGGAGAGTTACTTACCTATAAGTAGAGTTCTCTGAAGGTAGTATTATCTTGGGATGCACATTCCTAGGTCACGTGCCCTCAGGTCTCTGGCGTGGGGGGGAGAGAATTCATAGCTGATAGGTAAGACTTTCTTTCCTTGGGGCACTTCATTAGCTCTGTGGTCTATATTCCTGAAGGTTCTTTGCGCCACACCCCTTCACACAACCAATCCCTTCTTAGCAGAACACGCCCCAAGTGAAGTAGGCAGTGTAATGACCAAAAGAGAGTCGAGGGACTGGTTACCTACCATTGACAGTTGCTGATGGTCAAGAAGCACATTTTCTGTCTTCATAGAGGGTGCCTATAAAATAATGTGTCTTGTAATTGGGAAAATAATCTATTTTTTTTAAACCTATAATATGAAATTTAAAGTCTATATTTCCTTTTTATATAAATAACATTTTTGTTGCAGAAGTAACACATTTTCATTACGGAAGAATTAGAAAGGGTAAAACAGAAGAATAAAAATCACACACGTTCCCACCCATAGTCCCACCACCCAGTGACAACCATAGCTAAGTGTCCATGTCTATTTTTACAGTCAAGTTTAGTACTTATGTACACTCAAGATGGCAAAAAAATAACTAGTCTCGCGTTTCTCTTCAACCCATTCCAATCAGAGTTTCTAGGACATTTGCCCTTGTCTCTGACTTAACCCATTTTAAGAATGTTATGTGCTGTCTTCCTGTAAAATTGAGGGGTTCCTAGAGCTTCAGGTGCTCAGCTCTTTGCCTCTTTCCCCCCTTTCTCCTCAACAAAACATTCAAGCAAGTTCTCACCTGGCTTTAGCTCTAAGGTGCTCTTGATGATTACCACCTTCCAAAATAGCCTTCCTCAAACGGTACAGCAAGGCACAGGAGTGTCAGGCACAGTCTGAAGGCGGGTTCTTGTACCAGACGGCACCATATTTTGTATGCCTGAGTGTCCTATTGATATGGGTGCTGTCCCTCATTCGCTGCTGCCTCCGCACTTGAGCCTCACGACGGTTGAGGAAGTGGGCAGAGCAGGTGCTGTGATGCCTGGGTCACAGATGAGAATATCTAAGGTCCAAGACGTTAAGCAACCTGCCTGTGAGAATATAATGAGTGCCCAGGTCTATGTGACTCCAGAACAAAGCGCGCTTCCTTTCCATTCTTGCCCTTAATTGTCCCCAGTGGCATTGGGACTTAGGGTGCCTGGTGTGTTTTCAATATTTCTCCCTAAAGACAGATTGTTTCCAAAGGTAAATCTTCGGAAGTCTTTTTTGGCTAGAAATTCAGAGCTTCATTCATTATTTTATTTTGAGGCTCCTTAATTATTGATTACCTTGAGAAGACTATTTACATAAAGCAAATATAGTGTTTTGCTTCAGGAGAGTTTATAAGAGTCTCCCTTTTAGAGTATCCTCTGCTTAAAAGTCAAAACAACTCCTTGAGAATGAGATTTTTTAGTCCACGGTTAAGAAAATACTCACAGATTAACTTAATTCAGTATCACACCTGGGTGTAGCATGACTAGGTCTGAACCTTCCTCACTCTGTTTGCTCTTCTCTTTTTGCCACGGGGTCGCTCACAGCATTACACACCCAAGCAGTTAGGATGGCATATCACATGTGACATTCAGTATGGGAGGAGCATCCACCTAGAGGAACAATTTAATGCGTCACTTAAAACCGTGAAACCGTCACATGAATGCTAGATTGGGCAGCCTGCCATTAACCTGAGTTAGTATGTGGCAAAGCCAGATGGTCAGCTCCTAACATCTAATCTCACACTAAGTGTCATATGTTCTTTAGTTAATAAAAACCAAATGCACTTTAATTCAGCATCTTTTTTTTTTTAAAGATTTTATTTATTTATTTGAGAGAGAGAGAGCACATGAGAGGGGGAAGGGTCAGAGGGAGAAGCAGACTCCCTGCTGAGCAGGGAGCCCGATGCGGGACTCGATCCCGGGACTCCAGGATCATGACCTGAGCCGAAGGCAGTCGCTTAACCAACTGAGCCACCCAGGCGCCCTAATTCAGCATCTTCTTTGGAACAGAATGTATTCACCTGATTGCCTCATCTCATTTATGAATCACAAATGTGGGTTTGGCTTTAGCAAGACCAAGCCCAGGAAAACCTGAAGTAGGCAAGGTTGGTGTTCTCTGCCTCCACCATTCCCCAGGAGTGTCTTCTCCCATCCTCATCCCCCTGGCCCTGCCCTTTCCTCCTGTGGCCTGCTAGTCCTCCTTCCCCTGCGAAAGCCACCTGTCCTGATACCAGCTGGTCCTTCAGTCACAAAGCAGTGCAGTTAACTAATAAAGCTTCCTGTATTTTCACTCCCAAGATTATCATCGTCTTGAGTGGGACAAATCCTGGCAAAAATATTTAGAGACCAGGTAAACATTCCCAGGGACCATCAAATAATGTGACTTAGATCAAAGTTCTTGGTGATTAGGGATATTTTACTTGTAGACTTGTTGAATGCCATGTGGAAGATCTGCTTCCTTAGGTGGCCCATGTGACAACTTACTCTCTTTTTGGGGAATAGCCTACTCATATACAAAATGAGGGTAACAAATCTCTCTCCTATGATTGCTGTGATGATTTAATTAGTTACTATGTGTAAAAGTTGTTGGAATGGTGCTGGCATTTAGGAAGTACTCTGTTCATTTTTTAGATGCTCTTCTCCCCTTTCTCTTCCTCCTCCTCATCTTCCTGGGGGAGGCAACATGGCAGAGAAGAAAACACAGAGAAGAGGTTGGAAATGAGGTGATCCTGGGCTCAGATCTAGATTCTGCTATGTGATAGTGGGCACATAACCTTTCTGAACTTTAATTTCCTTTCGTATAAAATAGGGATTATACAAGTATCTCATCTTGTTATATTAAGTGAGGGAATGCATATGTGGTGATTAACAAGGTGTTTTGCAGACACGCATTAATGAATTATTGCTGTTGATGCTAATAAAGGCAAAAGACATACATACATTTGAAGTCAACAGCACAATTTTCTAAGTATTAAATTGCCTCTCACAGTCTCTGAACTAAATAAGGTGGCAGCTCGTTTGCACTTAAATAGTAAGAGTTTCCAGGCTTATGAACCATAAATACCATCTCCTTCATGTGACTATTTTCCCACTAACCAAAACAAACAAACAACAGCAAAAAACCACACTAGTAGTATTTGAGGAAAACATTCCGATGAAGTACTAAGGAGGTGCTAAGAGAGTAGGTGGTTATCATGAAGAAAGCTTTCGTATATGGGAAAGTATGAGTATATGTTAATAAGACTTCAACGGACAAAAAAGTAGAAGAAAGAAAATATAGGAATTCTGTTTGAAACAAAATTTTGGTGAAAGTTCCTTGAGTTTCTTTTTAAGTAAAAAAATCAGAAAACTTTGAGTCCAATGGTCGCTTCTAAGCAGTTGACACCACTTGCTGAAACTCCCTAAAGAAAGGCCAGCTCCTTTTTCTTTGAGGGAATTCCTGCCTTTTGTAACTTATTATGCAAGTTTTTCTCTGCCTCTCAGGACGCATTCTTCAAACAACCAAAGGGATACCGAAACTGCTATATTCAAAGGAAAATCAGTTTTAATTTTATATGACAAATTTTCACAATGCTACATATAATTGCAGTACAAGGATAAGAATATAAAAATAGCGACAGGATCAGAATAAAACAATTAAAAGGAACAGAGAGAGGGCATCTAGCGTAAGTGAAAAGAGGAAAAGGTTCCGGGATGAAATTGACCAGTTTATAACTGCATGCTTTCATATAAAAACCTAAAAAACCCCAAGTCTTCCCACTCGACCAATTCCCACATACATATGAATAATATTGGGACAATAAATAAATATATAAATTAATTAATTTTAAAAATCCTGTTGGGGAAAAATTAGAACACTTCAAAAATTATTTTTTGTCTCGGCATCTTTAAAGTTCCATTACCATTTATGATTATATTAAAATATAATATGTCAGATAATTGCCTTTATATCAGCAACAAAGAACCCAAAGCTATACCATACTGACATAATAACTGTCATCTACAATCTGGTTCTGGCTGTTTCCATTAAACTCCCTGTGTTTCACTTCTTTCTTGCATAAAATATGTTGCCAAATCCTGTATGTTTGTAACCTCTTTTTCATATTTTTCTTGAAATAGAAAACATGGTTTTTGTTTCTGGCTATTGCCAGTACTTGTCACCTAGGTCATTGTACAACCTGGTCACCAGCTTCCCCGCGACAGCCTGCACACTTCCAACAGCCCGTCTTCATGGTTTGATCTTTACTCAACTTTCCCGTTTTTTTCCAATGATGATGAAACAGGTTCAGGTTTAAGAACTTTAAGACGTTGAACCTAGTCACAGGTATCTTTGTGACTGCAAAGTCCAAAGTCTTATTCTTAAACCATGTTACTCTTCCCTGAGCATGACCCAAATTTCCCTAAAGTGAATTTTCCTATCAGATACACCTATTAAGTTCTTTACACCCTCCTAAGACCAGCTGGTAGCCTTCCTTTACCAAGAAACTCACCTGCTATACCTATCTGTTATCATTGTCTCCTACTTATTGCAATACAACACTTTGTTCTAATCTCAAAATAGCACTTACCATTGTCTGCTTTATATTAAGGTTATTTACATCTGTCTGTCTCCCTACTCGCTTTTGGATTCTTGGATGGCAGAGACCATGTCTTATCTGTCTTATGTAATTATCCTTCCCTTTTATCCTAAAACAGTCAGTATTTCCCACAGTGCTTTGCATCTAATAGATATTAAATCAGTGTTGGATAAATTAAATTAAAACTCCATTTTAAAATATAAGAAAGTTGGATTCTGTGTTTTTGAAAGAAATTTCAGTGTTTTCTTTCAGTTCCAATGGCAATTTTTATGAAAAAATAGCAATTATTAACTAAATGTTCCTGTATAGAATTTTTCTCAACAAGACTATATTTTATATACATTCTGAATGTATTCTGTATAGGTAAGGAAAAATTTATGCTATGTTTACTCATTATTCCTCATTTAAATATTTACCAAGAACCCAATATATAGCACTGTAGGGCATGCAGCAGTTAAGGTGGTGCCAAGTAAAAAGTATCAGTCCTTGATCTGAAAGATAATAACCTAAGATGAATAAACTCTAACAACTATAATAAGATTCCATGAAAAACACAAGGCTGTTTAAGAACATATGCACCTGTCTGGGGGCGCCTGGGTGTCTCAGTCGTTAAGCATCTGCCTTCGGCTCAGGTTGTGATCCTAGGGTCCTGGGATCCAGCCCCGCATCGGGCTCCCTGCTCAGTGGGGAGTCTGCTTCTTCCTCTTCCACTCCACCTGCTTGTGTTCCCTCTCTCGCTGTATCTCTCTCTGTCAAATAAATAAATAAGATCTTAAAAAAAAAAAGAACATATGCACCTGTCTGAATTAGATATGCTTCCACTTCCAGTCATGGCCAAGTAAGCTCTGTCAGACCAATCTTTCCACTGAGACTCTGGAAGAAGCAAGATGACTTCTTGAAGACACTAGAGAGTGAACAAAAGCAGTCATGCTGGAGAGGATGGTTACTTGGAAGAAAAAGATTTCAGGAGAAGTTTAAGTTTGTTTTACAGCTCTTATTCTGAGGGGAGGCTGTAGTCAGCACTGTGTAGGAAGTTTAGATATTGGACAGAAATCTGGTCTTACCGGGGAAAGGGTTTGGGTCAATCACAGCTACTAGAAAGTAAAAGGGAATCTTGAAAAGAAAAGAGATAGAGAAGGTGAGCCTAAATTCTACATATAACTTATGCTGAAATCTCTGGATGACCCTTGAACTATGCAAGTGAAGGGCAGACTCCAAGCAGCCCAGCTAACCTAAAATAAGTGAGCTTGTACACTGGGCTAAGCCATTAAACTGCCTGTTAAAAAAAAAAATGGCATTCTTTGGAGGCACATAATATAATCTAGAATTTCTACAATATATCATTCACAATTTCCAGGATGAGATCCCAAATTCCTTATTATATTAAAAAGAAATGGGAAACCAGCCATTTCAAGAGTGGAACTTAATCCTGGGATGACCCATGTTTGAATAAAGAAATAAGAATTTTAAAATAGTTATGTTGAAGGACTAAAAGGAAAATATAGTGAATGAAAACATGGGAAGCATCATTCAAGAGATAAATAAAAATTTTGGAACTGAAAAATAAAATACATAAAATAAAAAATGTGCTGTATGGTTTAAGAACAGCATGGATATAACTTAAAAGAGAATCAGATGACCTGAAGATACACCATTATAAATGATATAATCTGAAGAACAGAAGAAAAAATTTGTAATAAATGATCAGAGCCTCAGGGTCCTGTAGACCAATAACAAAATGAGGAGTGGAATGAGAGAATGGATGAGAAAAGACTATTTGAAGAAATAATGGCTGAAAGCTCTCCAAATTTGGTTAAGGATATAAATTTTCTAGTTCAAGAAGGTCCAGCCAGCTCCAAGCAAAATATGCAAAATATAAACTGCATGTCTAGAAATATTATAGTCAAACTCTTGAAAACCAAAGATAAAGAGACAATCTTGCAAGCAGCTGAGAAAAGTGACACATTTCATACTGGGTAGGTTGATGGACCTCTAACCTCTCATCAGAAACAACAGAAGCTAAAAACAGTGGAACAACATTTTTTAAAATAATGAAAGAAAAAAATCTAGCAAAAAAAAATCCTTTAAAACTGAAAATGAATTCTACTTACACCTTGCATGTGGAAAGCTGGAAAGAGCATCATTTATACCATAAAATAAGAAAGTGCTCAGGAGACTAAGTTTTCAGGGGAAACAAGTAGCTGGAGATCTAAGGAATGACAGAAGCCATTAGGGAGAGATGAGCACTGGCTCACTTGAATAAGGAACAGAGAAAAGCACAGAAGTAAGGGACAAAGTGTGGAAGAAATAAAACATAACTAAAAAGATAGTAGATTTAAATTTGACCATGTAGATAATTACATTAAATATAAATACTCCAATTACAATTAAAAGAAAGAGATTGATAGGATAAAGAAGAAAGAACTAGTATATATTGTCTACAAGAAACACTTTAAATGTAAATGCATCAGTGTTTTAAGAATAAAATAATGGTAAAAGATGCCATGAAAATACTAGTAAAACAAACAAACAAACAAAAAAACCAGAGTGGCTATATAAATATCAAACAAAGTAGACTTCATAATGGAGAATTTTGCCAAGAATAAAGGTAGCTGTTACATAACGACAAAGAGGTCAAATGACAAAGAAGTCATAAAAACTCATATATGCACCTAAAACTAGCTTCAAATACTAGAAGCAAATTGATATAAATGAAAGGAGAAATAGACATATCCAAATTAATAGTTGGAGATGTCAACATTCTCTTCAATAATCAATTGAACAAGTAGACAGAAAATCAGTAAAGAAGTAGAAAACCTAAATATCACTATCCACCAACTTGATCTAATTGACATTTATGGAACAATCCACACAACAGCAAAATCCACATTCTTTTCAAGTGCATGATCAAAATTTTAAAATTCCATTTCTATTTAGTAGAAATGAACAGTTGGAAATTGAAATTAGAAACAATACCATGTACAATATAGCACAAAAACCGTGAAATACTTGAGCAAAATCAGAAATATGTACATGACTTATAGGCTGAAAATCACAAAATATTCATGAGAGAAATTAAAGCAAACATAAGTAAATCGGGAGATAAACTGCTCATGGGTTTGAAGACTCAGTAATGTTAGGATGTCAGTTCTCTCGAAATTGATCAATAGATTCAATACATTCCTGATCAAAACCTCAGCAGTACATATATTTTTAATACGAGTTGAAAAACTGATTCTAAAACTTGTATGAAAAAGCAAACAACTAGAATAGCCAAAATAATTTTTGGGGAAAAAAAGAATATGGTTGAAAGACTCACATTACCCAATTTCAAAACTCACTGTAAAACCACTGTTATTAAGAGAGTGTGTTATAGAAAAAGTCTATACACATAGACCAGTTGGGACAGAACTGAGGGTCCAGAACAGAGATGTACATAAATGTGGTCAATCTGATTTTCAAAAAAGGTGCAAATGCAATTCAGTGGATGAAGTAGTTTCAACAAATTGCCCAAAAATCAACCTTGATTGATTTTTTGGACCATGTAAATAATTAACTTAAAATGGATCACAGGTCTAAAATCTAAAACTGTACAGGTCTCTAGAATAAAACAGAGGAAAAATATCTTTGTGACCTTGGGTAAGGCAAATATTTCTTAGACATAACACAAAAAGCACAAGCCATGAAAGAAAATATCAACAAAGTGAACTGTATTAAAATTGAGAACTTTTGCTCTTTAAAAGACATTGTTAGGAAAATCAAAACACGAGTGACAGACATCACTATCATTAGGAAAATTAAAATTAATACTACAATGAGATACCACTATACACCTATTTGAGTGGCTAAATTCTTTTTACTGTCCCTGACAAGAATGTAGAACAAGTGGAACTTCTATACATTGCTGATGCGAAGGAACAATGGCACAATCACTTTGGAAAACAACTGGCAGTTTCTTATATAGTTAAACTTAATCTTACCATACAACCCAGCAATCCCACTCCTAGGTATTGACTTAGGAAAAAGGAAAACCTTTGTTCATACAAGAACCTATATGCGAGTGTTTTAGCATCTTTGTTTATAGCTCATAATTGCTAAAGATGGAAAACAAACATCCTTCATCTGGTGAATGAATAAAAAAACTACGTTATAGCTACACAAGGGAACACTACTCAGCAATACAAAGGAACAAAGTGCTGATGCATTCAAAATGAATGATCCTCAAATTCATAATGGCATGTGAAATAGGCCAGAGAAAAGACTACATACTATTTGATTTCACTTACATGACTTCATTCTGAAAAAGGCAAAACTATGAGGACAGAAAACATCTCAGTGGTTTCCAGGACCGAGGGTGAGAGGGTGGTTTGCTGCAAAGGGGCATAAAGGAACTTGGAGTGATGGCAATATTCTGTATATTGATTGTGGCAGTGGTTACATGATTATATGTAATCTCACAGATTGTACACTATAAGGGGTGAATATCATTGCATGTAAATTCTACCTCAATGAACCTGACTTAAAAAAAAAAAAGAATGGGAGGTCACCTGGGTGCCGCAGTCAATTAAGCATCCAACTCTTGGTTTTGGCTCGACTTTGATCTCAGAGTCATGAGATAGAGCCCTGAGTAGAGCTCCGTGCTCAGCGGGGAATCTGCTTGAGATCTTCTCTCCCCCTCTCCACCCTGCCCCTCCCCACTGCGTGAACTCTCTCTCTCTTTCTCTAAAATAAATAAATCTTTAAAAAAATGGAGGTGAAATAAAGGTATTTTCAGAAAAAAGAAAACTAAGAAAATCCAGTGCCAGCAAAACTACACTATAAGACATACTAAAGGAAATTCTTTAGAATAAAGGTAAAGGAAAGCAGATTAAACTCAGGACCACAGGATGAGATGAGGAACACTGGAAATAGTAAATATGTGGGAAAATATAAACGACTATTTTTTTGCTTTTTATTCTTTTATTTTTTAAAATTTTAAAAAAGTTTTTATTTGACAGAGAGAGAGAGAGAGCACACCACCTAGAAACCTCTTTCCAGTTGTAGCCTGCGGGGCTACAACTCTGCCGGGGAGTGGCAGGCAGAGGGAGAGGGAGAAGCAGGCTCCCTGCTGAGCAGAGAGCCTGATCAGGGCTCGATCCCAGGACCCTGGGATCATGACCTGAGCCGAAGGCAGACGCCTAACCAACTGAGCCACCCAGGCACCCCTGCTCTTTAACTTTTAAAATATATATATCATTTAAAGCAAAACAAAACACTGTATTGTGGTATTTACAATATATGTGGATTTAATGCATGTGACAACATTAAAGATGTGTCAAGAACAATAAATGATACTGTCCAGTTTCAAGATTTCTCCATTTTACATGAACTGTTAAAATATTAGTCTTAAATAATCTGTGAAATGTTAAGGATGGATACTGTAATTCTTATAGTGACTACTAAAATATAAGACAAAGAGGTAAACGTAAAAAGCCAATATATAAATAAAAGTGAAATTCTAGAAAGGACTGAGAACATGTCTATTATGCAAGACCATAGAGTGGAATGTGCTTTTTAACTGGAATAAGACAGGTAAACTCAGCCAAAGTTTAAAAATAGAATGCACTTCAAAACAATTTCCAAGATAGAACTTTACAAGGGTAAGATTTTATGAGGCAGATCATTTAGGATGTCTTCAATTTAGCAAATACATAGTTTCAAGTATTTATTTCCAAAGAATTATAGGAAACTCAGAATCATTATTTCACTGGAGACAGTAGCCTAAATGCTGATTAGATTCCCAGGCCTTAGAAGATAATGTCACATTGCAATAAAATCAAACAAAATAAATAATAATGCCGAATAAGAAATGACTCTTTCTTACTCTGATTAGTGGAAGCTTTGGAAGACATTCTTTTTTTTTTTTTTTTTAAGATTTTATTTATTTATTTGAGAGAGAGATAGGCAGAGAGGCAGGTAGAGGGAGAGGAGAAGCAGGTTTCCCGCTGAGCAGGGAACCTGATGTGGGGCTTGATCCCAGGACCCTAGGATCATGACCTGAGCCGAAGGAAGACGCTCAAACCAACTGAGCCACCCAGGCACCCCTGGAAGACATTCTAAAAAGTTCTTTTGGACACATTCAGGTGAGATTCTACTTCTTTATTTAGTTATTTCACTTTAAACTTACAGCTTTCTTTTTCTTTGCAAGCACATCATCATCTTGTGCTTGGCAGTTGGGATTAGTGTGGTGGGTAGTGGTGTTTAATAGGTCACAAAAAAGATGATGGAGAGCAAGACACCAAAGTTACTAGGCTACAACTGGAAAGAGGTTTCTAGGTGGTGTACCTGCATCTGTGAGGAAGAGATTAGTTGACATGGAATTTCCAGACTCTGGACTGTAAGGATCAAAGGAGAAGCAGAGATCACTTTTTACATTTTCTCTGCACCAGGAGGAAAATGTGTTGGGTTGCTCTGGAAGCAGACCACTAGGAGGCCACCTACATGACCAGTACTCTCCTGGAACAGCTTTGTTATTCTTTTTATTTATTTATTTTTAAAGATTTTATTATTTATTTTTAGAGTTATCCTTAAGAGTAAATTGAGGATGTGGTGTTGACGGTGGAAAGGAAGTGAAGTGGCATACAAAAGCTTGTTTGCGGGGGGTATTTGAAAGACTGATTTAACTAAAATTGTTTTATGGGAGTTCATAGTTCATAGTAAAGGAGGTATCCCTGAAGGTTGGGTTGAATTTATAAAACTGCAGAATATGAATTTTGGAGAGCAGGGAGCAAAAATAAGGTCAAAGGCGTGCAAGCAAGAATGAAAGGAAATGAATGGATGAATGAATGAATGAGTGAATGATGAAAATATTAGACTTGATGCTCAATATGCCCCCATCCTCCATGACCATTGCCTTTGTCCAGATGCTGATCACTTATTCCATCATGGTCTTTCAGCTGCGTGCCTTTCATGTTGGCTCAACTACCTCCATAATTCATCTTTCCTATTCACAAGACTGTGAATTTTAATTTCCCTGAAGAACCTGCATCATCATATCCTTGGTCAGAATTCTCTAATTCCCTCACTGTATTAAGACAGAACTTGTCTGTTTGCCTGACAGAAGACTCCCATAGTCTGACCCACCTGGTTTTGTTTTACCTAAACCACAGCGTTCTTGCCTCTCTGCATTGGTTCGTGTAATTCTCCTATGTCACTTTCGCCATTTCTCTTCATTCCATGTAGTGACATTTTCGCTTCTGTCATCCATTCATCCTCTCCACAAACATTTACTGAGCACTCACTACTTGACAAGGACTGTGCCTTCAAAGGAGCTCACAATCTATCCGGGTAGACTGACCTATGACAACTAATTGTATCTCAATGGAATAAAGCCCTAGTTGTGCTATGTATCAAGTATTATGAAGACATAGAGAAGAAAAGCATGAACTTCATGAGTCAAGGAAGGTTTAACTTAGGAGGTAATATTTGATCTTGGTTTTGAAGGATGAAAAGATGTTCCACAGGTATAAAAGAGAAAGGGTGGCACCTGGGTGATGCAGTCAGTTAAGCGTCCAACTCTTGGTTGGGCTCAGGTCATGATCTAAGGGTTGAGAGATCAAGCCCCATGTCAGGTTCTATGCTCAAAGCAGGGTCTGCCTAAGACTCTCTCTTCCTCTCCCCCTCCCCGCCAGGGTCTCTCTCTCTCTCTCAAATAAATAAATAAATTTTTAAAAGAGAAAGCTATCCCAGTCAGAGGAAATAGCATGTGCTGAATCCCACCTAGCTTACATTTCCATTCTATTGGACTTTTATAGTTTCTACTTACATCATGCACCTCACAATTTTAGTACTTATGGTGTAAAATGTATAATTTATAATCACATTAGATGTCTCAGACTACAAACTTCTTGACCAGCCAGTTCATATACTTCATTTGTATTCTCCTTGAACCTTAGCTATGTGGTATCACTGGGTACATAGTAAGGACCACAAAGATGTTGACAGGTTAACCTGGTAATCTATCAACATTTATGGATTCCTTATTTTTTTGTTCAGGGGTTCCAACAAAACTTTATTAGGACACTAAAATTTGGATTTCATATAATTTTCATCAATAATGAACTATTGTTCTTTTGATTTTTAAAAGACTTAATTTTTTTAGAGCAGCTTTAGGTTCAGAGCAAAATTGAGGGAAGGTACAGAGATTCTTCCACATATACTTTGTCCCCACACATGCACAGCCTCCCCTATAATCCATATTGAGTGGTACATTAGTTACAATTGATAAACCTACTTTGATACATCATCATCACCCAAAGTCCATACTTTACATTACAGTTCACTCTTGGTGTTGTATATTCCAAGAGTTTAGACAAATGTATAGTGAGATGTGTATCTATTATTATGGCATCATACAGCACATTTTCAGTGCCCTAAAAATCCTCTGTGTTCTGCCTGTTCAGTCCTCCTCACTCCAACACACACACACACACACACACACACACACACACACACAAACTCACTCCTTAGTTTTTATGTATAAGGGAAGGAAACTAGTATTTATTGTAGTAAACTGTTGACTACATGCTAGGTTCTGTGTTAAAAGCTTTACACATGTTCCTTCATTTAGAGAGATTAATCAGGCAGTGGGCTGTTTTGGAAGATGAAGTTATTGGGGAAAGGGAGACAAACATAGACCTCAATGTAGCAAACCAGAAATGATGGAAGAGGATCCCTCTAATGGAATTTGATCACTTGCTATGTACTAAGGCGGATGGAAAGAGAAGACGTATTTTGCACCTGAAGCCTCTCTTTCATAAGCTCCCACCAAGTACATATCCCACTCGGTAGCAATGATGTCTATACTTTGCTGACTGTGCTAAGCTGGGATTCATTAGAAACTTCACCTTAAAAGGAGCAGTGTGTGACAATGAAAAGAGCATGAGCTTCAGAGTCCAGTGAAACTCCCCACCCCGGTTTTCCATGTTACTAGCTGTGTCACATTAGGCAAGTTTCTTAAACCCTTGAAGCCTTAATTTCCTTGTCTGTAAAACAGATACAATAGTAACTACCTCATAAAATTATGTTATCAGTTGCAAAATACCTAGCATACAGAAATGCTCTAAAAACCTTCCTCTCTGGCCCTCCCCCTCTTCCTACGTACAACCGATTAAAACTGAAGAAGTTGAAAGTACCAGATATGACCAATAAGTAAAAAGTGCTTTTCTTTGGCAACATCCTTTATTACAGAAATTTTGTTTCCTCAAATGTCAACTCTTGCTGATGTCATAGTGTTAGCTGTTCAACATACTCTTGGAAGGCTAGCACTGTTTATAGATGATTCAGTTTGCAAATTTAGAAAGCAAATCCAGGTGGAGAAATTGTCACACGTTTTCTAAAATTCAGAACTCCTTTGTTTCTATTCTTTTGTATTAAGTCACTAGACTACTTTTTCTTTAAGGCAGAGCATGAAGCATTTTGTACACACCGAAATTAACTATTCTCTTTCTTAGTTTCAGCCAGAAGGACATTTATTACATGTTCTACAAAGTCATATTCAGCTTTCCAAACTGAGAAATATTTAAGGGATTTCATTATATTTGGGGAAATTTTCATCATCAGAGATTTAACAGCTACCAAGAAAGAACTCCACAATTAATCTTTTATAACATGAGTGTGACTTGTAATCTCCACACTAAGAAAAAAAATTACTAAGTATAGGGGAAAACTCTTCATAAACTATAATATTTCTTGGCAAAGAAAAACTGCTTTATGATTTTTAAGATATGTTTGAGGATTTAAATGAAACGTACATGTTTGAAATTAGGGCCAGATGCAACACAATTCAAGTCCAATTCACTAGCTGCATCACATTTACTGTGATTTAGTAAAAGGCATTCAATAATTCTATGTTTCATAGAAATCTCACAAATACAAGTATTTCATTCATAAAGGGCATGGTTTGGCAGGTTTCCAGGGCAGGAATTTGCTGGAGGAGAGGTAAATTTATTGATTAAAATAAATCAAATGACTGACATTTCCCCCAGAAAACTGGCAAAACAATGATATTCGGAGACTGGAAGTCTTACAACCAGAACCAGAAGAAAATTTTGAGCTATTTACATTTATTTACATTTATTATAGGAATCCTATAATATGATAGAGCAAACAATCAGACATTTGAGAATTCTCAAATTTTAAAATACATATTTTTGGAGTGGGACATTCTAAAACCTTTAATATGAAGTCTGGTGTTTGTAGCTCTTTGGATTAGTTATAATTATATTCCTCCTCTGTCCTTTGTACCTTTATATGCACTGAGTAATGAGTACTCTGATGGAATATGTGCAGAAACAGTTCTTAAACAGGTCAACATCACTCAGCTCCTACCCTGTGTCTCAGTGCTTCCCCCTCTGTGCTCTCTTTTCCACTCTGGTCACACTTCCACCAACAGCATTTGTTATGAACTGAATGTTTATGTACCCCCAAATTGCTGTGTTGAAACTCTAACCCACAGTGTGGCTACATTCGGACATGGGGCCTCTAAGGAATTAATTAAGGTTATATGGGGTCATAAGGGTGGGGCCCTGATCCTCTAGGATTAGTGTCCTTATGAGAAGAGGCACCACATAGCTTTCTCCTGTGCACACACGTCCTTTCTCTACAAACACATCAGGAAGAGATCCTGTGAGCACACAGCAAGATGACTCCTGCCTACAAGCCAAGAGAAGAGGCTCCCGAATGAAACCTACCTGCCAGCACCTTGATCTTAGACTTTCCAATCTTTAGAACTGTGTGAAATTAATTTCTGTTGTTTAAGCCACCCCGCCTGTGGTATTTTGTTATGGTAGCGTGAGCAGACTAAGACAGTAATTAAGAGGCCCAAATGCAACAGCCATAGTAGCACTTTTATACACATCCTTTCTTTAACTGCCTGACTTGTTAAAGATTTGGATTGGGGGAAAACGTTATTGAGACCTGGACACAATTGGCCAGGAGAGTTTCACACAGATCCTGAAATCACTCAGACCTGCTTCTATTCTAGAATCAGAGAAGGTCAGCAGAAGGGCTTGAGCGACCCAAGCTTGTCAATTCAGGTTTTATTATGATTCTGGGGTTACAGGAAACTATGCCATACACCTGGCATATCCTTCTGGAAGACACTGGGAGTGAGGTAACAGATAGTTACCTAGAAAGCTTAAACATCTGTTTACACTAAATCATGATATATTAGAGTGCAATGCAAAATTCTTATACATTTTTAAGAGTGCTTCAAAGAAAGGCGTTATAGATAATGTTAACAACAGTAACAAATAGCTAAGACTTAAAATTACTGTGGGCTAGATAATGTGTTAAGGACTTTATGTGTATTTTCTTTCATCATCCTCATGAAAACAGGAAAGTCGTCTTATCATCATTACAGAGCACTATTTCGGAAAGTGGAAGCATTTCTAAAATAGCCCGCACTCTCATCACTATCACATTATTCTGCTTTGTATTCTTCACAGCACCTTCTTTTTTCTTTTTTTCCTTACTTATTTTCCATGCTCCCCCAACCCCCCCCTCGGGGCCTGAACCAGTGGCTGTCACGGAAAAGGGGCTCAATAAGCTTTTAGTCAAGGCCACACATCTGGTCAGTGTAGCAGATGGTAAGCACCAGGAGAGCAGGAGTTGGGACTGTTTTCCGCTAAGCAGAGGCTGGCAGGGTGCCTGCTCAATACAGAAGGAAAAAAGAAAGGAAGGAGGAAGGGAGGAAAGAGGGAGCGAGGGGGAAAAGGCTGAATGAATGGAAATGTTCCCTTAAGAGCCTAGAGAGCATCTACCGCAAACCTCCCTCCTAGGAGGAATGAACTCAGTTCGAGGTCTAAGCCAGCAGTTTCCTCATTCCCCAAACCAGCGAGCAGCAGGGAATGGGGAAAAGAACAAAGCCTTTAAAAACGTCCAGAAGAAAGGGAGAAACGGTGAGAGAAAAGAAGCAGAAAGAAACGAATCCGGCGCTGTAAACAGATCTGAAAACGAGCTAAGCCCGGCCGGTTGCCAGGACGACCCGAGGCCAGAACGGCTCCAGTCCATTGGCTGAGATGCCGGAGCCAATGGGAAGGCGCGGTGTTGGCGGGGTCTTAAGATGGCTGCCGGGCGGCCGGCTCCTGAAGGGTGAGTACCGCGGATTGCGGGGCTGCTTCCCGGCCGCCCCGAGCTCCGATTTGACGGGTCCGGGAGGGCCGGGTGCGGGGAGCCAGCGAGCAGGTGTGGGCGGCCTCACAACCTCACGGCTGCGCCAGCGAAGCCCCCGGCCGGGCCCACGGGAGCGTTCGTGGGGCTGGCCTCCGCTTTGCTTGGAAGGGACGTAGCGCCTTCCCGAGCCTGTTGGTGGGAGAGGGGTTCTCCGTCCCCCCCCGGCCAAAGTGAGAGGGTGAAGAGGCTTTCTATCGGGGAAACAGGCTCTTGTTTACAACTGCTGTAGCCCGGGGAAGAGCTGCAGTTAATGGGAACGTCAGCGGGCTAGACGTCCTGCACCCGAATCTGCGGCGCTTAGTTCTGTGCCCGGGACGGGATTCTTCCCGTTTGGGGATCGGAGTGTGGCAAGGCCGTCGGCGAGCCTGCCGAGTTCCGGGTCCTGCAGCCCAGCAGGAAGAGGTGTACCTTTCTAGAGCCACCCTTTTGCAGTCTTGAACCTTGTAAGTATTCTCAGCGGCATCCGACTTAAAATGAGCCTCGAAATGTTATTGGTTAACTGTAAATCTTTCCATGCAGGGTCTTGGGACGTGTTTTCCAGGCCTTGACGAAACAAATACCGTCTTTTTATTGGAACATATGCATACATACAACATCCTGCCAAATAAATGGTTTGGGTAATCAGACAGGGAACTTAAATTCGAAGTCAGGCCTCTGATTCAGTTGTACTTTATCTTTTTGAGAAAAGACAACGTATTTCATGAATGGGACCTTTACATTAGCGTTCATGAGATGTGCTTAAAAGCATTTTAGTAAAGTAATTCCGAGTCATGGAAACGGATTATTGTGTAAATTATTTAACATGATGGTGGGTGGTGGTTTATGATTATTACACAAGTTAAGATTAAATTCAGATCGGACAAAATTCAGGTTTCTGTGATTATTCTAATTGAATAGAAAATATGGGAAATAAGGCAGCTTTGTATGGTGAAAATAGAATTGAAATTCTGGAATATTAGAGACGGGAGACATTTACCCATTAAACTGCTCAGATTGGGTTTTGGTTATAAGCAGTCGCCTGATCTTCCAGAAAATGTGACATTATTACCCAAACCTCTGAATGTGATTTTTATGTACACATTTTAGTATAGCATCTTACATAAGTTTCTGCTTTGAAAGAGTAAAACAGATTTTTTTTCTTAAGCAAATTTTAACAAAATTACAGGCTAGAGTCATTCTTTAGACCCACTCTCAAATCTTTGTCTCCACGAATATATTACTACTTAAATTGCATCCTCTGAAAGTTTCTGAGTTGAAGCCCTAGAGTTCTGCTTTTGTAAAATAAGCATATCACAATGCCTTAGGCAAGTCAGTTACCTCACCTGTAAAAGAGGTTTAGATAGTAATTTCTAGTGGAAGGGTTGTTGTAGGGATTAATGGTAAAAGAATTTCTGTCACATTGTTTGTATGTGACATTGTTTATATGCCATACACATCATTGAGTTGCTTTGTTTTTCTTTCTGGTTCTGTTTCTTCTCTGTAACTGGGGTCTCCTTTGCTTTCTCTAGAGCACCTTTCAGGTGTTTTGTCTGACATGCAGTCTTACTGAAAACTGGAAATCTTGGCCGTGGTGGCGGGGTTGAGGAGAGAAGCCTTATCCACTGGGGTATCAGGGTTTAATCAGTATTGCATCTGACTGGTATATCACATCTCTTGAGAATGGCTGAATAATTTTCACATTTAAAGGGTAATTTAGAATGATTTGCTTTAGAATAAAGGCATGGGGTGAGAGACATTTCAAAGAATTAGAGAATCATCTTTAAGAGCAGCCAAAACAGGAGTAAGCACCAGGCCTAACCTAGTACCAGTTGGTACCATAGTACAATTGGAAATGTATGAGTGACATGTATATACTATGAATTCAAAGACAGTGTTTTCAAACATGAGCCCAAAGCAAGTCACAGAGCAGCCACTCCATATTGGCTGGTTTACAGTTGAGCTGCTGCTTACGTGGGCAGCTCCACTTTGCAGTCTTCTCGGTGAGTTATCTGTGTTTATCAGTGGCCGTGGAGTTGCCCTTGTATATATTATGTATTTTTGCAGTCACAGGAGAATGGCACACCACTTTAAAGATGTTCAGGAACTGAGTTCAGAAACGTGTTATTTGAGTTTTGCCTTATTTTATGGATTTGGATGTAGAATCTAATTTCTAAAATTTATTTTAGTTCTTCTTTTTTCTGTGGGCACGCACAAGAAATTATCGTACCAGCCAATGTCATACTGAAGACAGGTCCAAAATGTGATCAAAAAATGCTTGAGAGCTGATGGGGAAAGGCAACTTCAGGGCACCCGAAAGTGCTCCCCAGAGTGAAGCACGTTTGGGTGCCCAAAGCAGAGACACACCCTGTAGGGATGCTGAAGGAGTGTGCTCCCGTGGGAGAACTGTGCTTGTCAGAGAGGCACATGCCTTTCATTAGCAGCCACAACTGAAGTCTGGGCCGAGTGGTACTTACTTGGCTGCTGATGGACAGACGCTTGCCATGAGTGTAGAGTGTCGGCTCCATGAGGTTAGATATTTTTGCCTGTCCTCATGTCTTAAAGAGTGCCTGGCACACAGTGGCCTTGCACAAGATGCTATGGACAGGGAAAAGAAACAGTGGTTTCAAACATAGAACCCCAGTTTTGCTAAGAATGCTGAATCTGAAATTTGTTACTGTCCTTAAGTTCTGAAATAGATAACGAGCCTAAAGGTATATATTGTGTCAGTGGCAAAGTCATGTTGGAGCTTATTATCATTCCCCCTCCATTTACTCCTCAGAACAGTTAAAATATTTTTACTGATGGCATAACATCTGTTTTTCAGTATTGGCATATTTCACATGATGTCTTTTGTGCTAACAAAGTATCTAAAGGTTACCCATTCCAACTGTTAAAATCCTCAGACCAGGTTTAGGGGTGGATCCAGGTTTTATGGGGCTTGGAGCTTATATAATTTTGGGTCTCCTCTTTAAGAAAAGGAATGCAAATTCTAAATAGAGAATTAGGTATAATGCTTTGGAAAGACTTGTGCAAGAGGAGCCTTGACACTTAGGCTCCATTATCTTCCTGCCTTTGGTTTTATTCCTCCATTCAGAAAACCAGACACCAGAAACTTAATGTTAGACTGTGGAAATCAGGGAGGTAAATGAGTTGCATCAATTGCTAAGTGAATGCACCTCAACCTTAGAAACTTCAAAACTACCCTGTGAATGCTGTTACCCATAATAGAAATTATAAAAACATAATATGTGGCCATAGAAATACTAATAGCAAAAAGAGCTCAGCATCGATGAAGCCCCTAGAACCTCCTAAACATTGTGGTGAGTGTTTTCATAGCTTATCTCATTTAATTCTCAGAATAACCCTGTACACAATATGACTATCCTTGTATTACAGCAGAAAAAGCTGAGGGTCAGAGGTGGTAAAAATGATTTCCTCCCACTGCTAGTATATGGTGCGGTCAGGATTACAACTGGAGCAGGGAGATGTCAGAGCCCTTCTTCTTAACAAGCCAAAAGAGTATTTTGGTGAGGTTGTTTCGGAGGGCTAACAACTGTGGAAGCTGGACCCAAACTGCCAAAAATCAGATCTGATTCTTTGGACCTGGGAGGAGGTTCCTAAAGGTTATCTGGAATCCGTTATTCAGATTAATGCAAAATCCTGTGGCATCTTTGTCTCAGAGACAATGGTGGTGGTTTTCTCATTAGGTTAATCACAATAGGGGCCAGAAAACTCCGCAAAAACAGTTTCCATCCTTGCATTTTATTCCTTCAGGGTTGATGGTAAATCATGAGCAGTACAATCAACTTCTCTTTTTTAGGCATCTTTTTGTTTTAAAGATTTTATTTATTTATTTGACAGAGAGAGACAGAGAGAGAGGGAACACAAGCAGGGAGAGTGGGAGAGGGAGAAGCAGGTTTCCCGCTGAGCAGGGAGCCCGACGCGGGGCTCGATCCCAGGACCCTGGGATCATGACTTGAGCCAAAGGCAGCTGCTTAACCGACTGAGCCACCCAGGCGCCCCTTTTTAGGCATCTTTTGAATGAAGTGGTTTTGACTCAATATGTATGCCATGTGATTAATAGTGAAAATGTACTCAATTATCATAATTTTAGCAAATGATTATAACTCCAGTTTTTAAAAATAACTTTTGATAAACTTAACAGTAGTTAATATTCTTTCTACCAAGGGGCTATATAGCTAATGATAGATATTATTCTGAACTTTAACCTTAGTTTCCTAAACACAATATTGGTATTCAAAAAAGCTGTATGTTTTTGTTCAATTGTTAGGATTAACATTTAATACTCCATTTCTTATTATTTTAGCAAACAGTGTAAAATTTAAAACTAGGACATTCTTTTTACTGCCACGCTTTCCTCAAACTACTTGCACAGCCTAAAAATTTTCCTTTGAATAATTGTTTTCCTACTCCTTGGACAATAAGTCCCTTGAAAGTTCAATTCAATACCAGTGAAACATCTGACTCTCTTTTTTAATTGTGATAGCTTGAAATACAATATTATAAATCTTAAATTGTGTGAAATATATATTGTTAGGCTCTTAACATTCTTGAGCAATGAATGCTTTTACTGAATTTATTTTTTTTTTTAGACAAAATTATCTGTATATTAGAGAATCTAGGTCCTGTCTTTCTTTAAGTCATTCACCTGTAGGTATGTCTTATAACAGACTTGCTTAAACTACTTTGTACTTTTTGAAAAATTTTATACAAAGATTTTAATTCTTTTAATATGGAAGGTACATCCCATTTTAGATTAAAAGAAAAAAGTCTAGATGGACTGTTCCCAAACCATTGGGATAATTACTAGACTCTTGGGGTTTTAAATTTCTTTCCGTGTCCACTTTACATGTCTGAATTCATCTTTTTTTCCCTTTAGAAGAAAAGATGTGGAGTGGGCTGCTACCTCCTGGCCTAAATGAAAGCGATATTGAGTTGAATTCTGAAGATGAAGCCCCATTAGAGAACTCTGGATTTAACTTACAGGAAGATAAAGAAGATGGGGCCATTACAGAAACAGAGGTCTCAGATTTCCCAACTGATGGACCAAAGCCTGGAGTAGAGGCAAATGTAAATGCATATGAAGAATGCCCCTCTGGAATTCCCTTAACTATGTGGCATGTAGGTTTTCTCTGATGTGTTCTTATTAAAGCCTGTGTGCATGTGTGTTTGTGCATGCTCCTGTGTCTGCCATGGTCAGAATGCCTGTTCTTGGGAAGTAATAGGGAAGATTGACTCAATACTCTGGGTCTGTGGTCAACCCATTGGGCACTTAGATGCTTGCTTTCATCTTTGTGTTGTTTTTTATAAAGAGAGGAAGAAAAACATTTGATAGGATTAGCTACTTTGGTTAACATAATACATTAATTTGATCTCTTTGTCGTCTGTATGAGTCACTGAATTTTACTCTCAGATAATCAGATTGACTTATGTCGAAATAAATGAAGGTAAAAACTCAGGTTGTGAAAGAGTCTTAGAAAATAGAGTATCTCAAGAAGAACTGAACTACTTTTGTTAAATTTGTGTTTTTATAAATGCTAGAATATATTTTTATTACTTAACATGTTATTTTTTGAATGTATGCTTTGCTTCAAAATATATTTACTACTTTTTCTTTTTTTTTTTACTTTTATATAGAAATTTCAAGAATTGCATAAAAAACATTCTGAACAGAAAACCTCAACTTCAGGATTCAGAGGGAAAAAAAGAAAACGCTCCAGGAAAGGTGTTTTGTTTTAATTCAAGTTGTCAATAGTGCTGATGTTAAATTGTGACTAATTGAGCTCAACAGTTTTTAATAAGCATTAATTTTGAAATAACAAATGAATACTCAGGTATTGACACTTTGTGAATTCTTTTCAGGTAAATTGAAGAATGAAGAAGATTCTCATAGGTAGGTGGAATTTAAAATATTTGTTCCAGACAATATTGTAAAACTTGTACCAGTAGTTGAACTACTTATCTCTGAAACATAAGAACTAGTTTTTGTGATTTGTAATTGTAATAACCAATTAAAAACACTAAAAATAAGTTATCGTCTGTCTTGCAGTGAACAGACCTCAAGTGAAACCCAATGGAAGGAGCTTACTCAGTATTTTGGAATCAATGATAGGTTTGACCCCCCTGTTAAAAAGAAAAAAATTGACAAGGTAAGATCTTTTTTTATCGCATCTTATATTAGCCAGTAGAAAATGTTTGTAATTAGCCTTACCTAAGGTATTCTCCTCATTAATTAATTCAGTGAAAAAGTTAAAATGTCTACTGTATGTGAAACAAGATGCTAGGTAAACAAGTAAATATATAGTTACAAATCATTAAAAAAATGGCATTAAGGAAATGAACAGGATGTTGTGAAGAAATTAAAATGGAGGCCTCACTTTAGTTTAGGTGGTCAGGGAGGGCCTTTCTTGGAAGATGCCACTTCAGTGAGACCTGAAGGATGGGAAGGAACCATCTATATACAGAATGCTCATGTAGAGGTACTAACCTGGGTAAAGGTCCTGGGGAAAATGAGTTATCATGGGACATTTGAGTAACTGTAAGAATGTCAGCCTGGCTGGAATGGAGTCAACAAGGAGGAGAGTGGGCCAGGATAGGATCAGAGAGGCAGGCAGCCAGGGACCAAACTATGAAGGACCTGAAGTGGCAGAATAAGGAATTGGGTTTTAGTTACAATGTAGTTGAGAGTCATTCAAGGGTTTTAAGTTAAGGGAATGATATGATCGAAGTTATGTTTATAAAGATTGCTCTTGTGTGGAGAATGGGCGAAAAAACAGCAGCAAAAGTAGACAAGAAGAGAACAGTTAAGAGACTCTTCTAGGCTCAAGAGGTGGTGACTTGAACAAGAATGATGCTGCTGAAGATGGAGAAAAGTGGATGGATCTGGGGTCTATTGTAGGAGGAGAATGGACAGTATTTGCCTCTGATGCTTTGTGAAGTGATGGAGAGGATTTGGGGAATGAGGAGGGGAAGAGAACCATTCCAGGTTTTACCTTCAGCAGTGGTGTGAATAGTGATGCTAGGTACGAAGATGGGAAGGCTGGGGGGGTGGTGGGGGAGAAGATTTAGAGTGGGTCTGTCCAAAGTTCATTTGGGGCATGCGTAACATCAGTGGGCAGGAGTAGAGAGATAGTTGGTAAAATGAGGCAGGAACCCAGAGGAGAATCTGAGCTGGAGATGTCATCAGTCTATAGATGATGTGAATATTTAGTAGAGTCTTGAATGAATTTGAGTAACTTACATATTAACATCAGGGAGTGTAGACTCCAGGAGCATGAAAATTGAGCACTGAGTGGTAGGGCTAGAGGCTCAGGAGCCTGCCTGGTTGAAGCCCAAGTATATTGTATCCTGCCTGTGTAGACAGATTCCTCCTTCAGGGATCATTTCTGTAGACTGCTGTGTGTACATAGAGACCATTCTGATTAATCAATATTTCTTGTGAAACAAACCTCAGATATTAAACCCATCATCGGGTGTTATTGTGTCTTCGAGGGCATGTGCATTAAGGAACTGACAGAGTAGAATTTTGCATGTGAACCTTTTGATTCCAGTTTTGCTAAGAATTGTTGTCATTTAGTTCCTAGAGCACTGGGGAATTGGAACCAGCACCACTTTCTTTTCTTTTCTTTTTTTTTTTTAAACATTTATTTGAGAGAGAGCACGTATGTGCCTGGGGGGAGGGGCAGAGGGAGAGAGAGAATCTCAAGCAGACTCCCCACTGAGTGAGGAGCCTGATATGGGGCTCGATCCCAGGACCCTGAGATCATGACCTGAGCCAAAATCAAGAGTTGGACCCTTAACCGACTGAACCACCCAGGTGCCCCAACTAGGATCACTTTCTGCCATGCTAATTGCTGCTACTGAGCAATCTCTGTTTTACAAATGTTCAACAGGTGCAGAAATGCTTACATTCTTAACAAAAAAAGATCACTGGTAGAGTTGAAACTAAAACCCAGGCTTTATGACACCACGCTCTGTTCTCTAGCTTCACTGCACAAGGGCCGGTCAGCACTTTAAAATGCAGTTGCTATGCTCTTGACCTCTGTGATTCTGGTGGGCTGGCAGGAGGGATCTTGTGAGAAGGGTGCTCTGGACTGCAAAAACCTGTTCTAATGCATGAAGGGGAGTGGGCTGGTCTCTGGCCAACCTGCTGTAGAGTCCCCACTGCTGATTACATTGTTGTTTTGAGGGAAGGAATGGCTAAATATTGGTTCTTTTTTTTTTTTTTTTTAAGATTTTATTTATTTATTCATGAGAGACAGAGAGAGAGAGAAGCAGAGGGAGAAGCAGGCTCCCAAGGAGCAGGGAGCCCGATGCGGGACTCGATCCCAGGACCCTGGGATCATGACCTGAGCCGAAGGCAGGCGCTTAACCGTCTGAGCCACCCAGGTGCCCCTAAATATTGGTTCTTATAGGAAATTTTTTTTAAGTTTTACTCATGAATTAGGTGGTCTTTGATCTTCCATTATTTATAGTATTTGTTATGTTTTCTCAGAACTGTTGACTTCAGAATGTCTAAACTATTTCTTGGTGAAGTTGTTAACCATTCCAAAAAGTAAAAAAATTTGAGTGATTTTTTACAATCTCTGAATTAGAATTTTCTTTTTAACCTACGTATATGAAATTGTACCTTCTTGATACTGGCCAGATATGGCTAATTCTTATTCATTGTCTAAAATTTGAGATTTGTATGGAGTAACCTTAATAAAGGTTAGAATGACATGTGAAATCTTTTAAACAACTCAGTTTTATGAACTAGTGTTCTGTTTCACATAATACATTAGATGGACTCTAGGAAAAGAAATTTAAGTCAAACATTTTAAAAACAAGATTTCTGTTTAAGGGAGTCCTCTCTAAATCCTTTTGTGATCACGCAGTCTATTTTATGAGTTTGGATTTTCTTAACAGTAGACATTGCTCTGTACGAATGACAGCTGACTAAGAAAGTTATGGCATTTTTCTAAACAAGGAAACTGGTGCTGGCCAGGCTTGCCTCTGCCCAGGATTTTGCCAGCACTTACTATTCTATAAATAAATGCAAGCATAAAAGGAAAAGAAGTGTTTAGTGAGGCCAGATTGTGTCATATTCTCTTGCAAATCCACAGATTTGCGCTTCTCCTTTGGTTTGGGATCACTGTCTCCCTGTTTTACATGCGCCCCTCTTGCTGTCATGCTAAAATCTACTGTGAATCCAACAGAGTAAATAGACATTAAAGAATGTCTACATTGGAGGCACCAAGATAAAAGCTAAGAATAAATGTAAGTCCAGCCGATAGTAGCTACTGCTCAAGAAATCCAGAGAGGATCATGAAAATCTGTGATGCGGTTTGGACAAAATTCACATGGATTTCTAGTCCATTATTTTATTTCTCTGGAGCAGAGGCTCATCTGTTACCATAGCTGAGAGAGCCCTTTTATTCTGTATTCTCTCAGTCCTCAAGAATGGTAAAACAAAACTTCTTAATCTGTGTCTGTTGTGTAGTACCCCCCACCCCCATGTTTTCTTTCCTTTTTTCTTTGCTTGCTTCCTTCCTTCCTTCTTTTTTTGGAACACTGCCAAGCTAAAACTTGCTCAACCAAGGATGTGTATTTACAAACTGCTGTCACCTGCTTTCCTGACAATGCAGAGAGGATTTTTTTTTTTAAATAAAATTTTCTTAATATCCAAAGCTGTTTTAAAGTGTTCTTTGTGTTAATTACAGCTATAATAGTGTTTCTGTAGTTCTGGGATTTATTAATAATTCTGTAATCACAACATAATTATTTTGAATCTTTGTAGGAATTTCTTTAGAACAAATTTTACTCATTAATTTCATTACAAATATCTCAAGTATTCTTTAGTTGAATCAGCTTGATTAGTCAGCAGTCATTATTGAAGTGGTTTTATATATACTTAATGTATACTTTTTGGCCTGAAAAACTAGAGTTAAGTTTTAAGAGTTTTAAGAGTAATTGCACAATGTCTTTGATAATTTTTTTAGTTGTTTATGAGAAGAAACTTTAATTGTATAGTGTAGCTTTTTTCAAATTTATTTTTTTTAGTAGAATGCTTTTTCCAACCAAAATCTTACTTGGAACTCCAATACACAGATGAGATAAAAGACTGCCTGGGTAGGGGGTAGGGGGTGGTGGGGGAGGGATGTAGGGTAGTGGTCTGGAGGGGGCAGAAGTGGTGGTGGTGGAGGGGAGGGTTGGAGTGGTACCATGACTTCCCCTGGTATCAGTTACATAATTACAAAGCATTATCTTTTGATCCCCAGGTGGTGATTCAAATAATTTAAGTAGGGGCGCCTGGGTGGCTCAGTCATTAAGCGTCTGCCTTCGGCTCAGGTCATGATCCCAGGGTCCTGGGATCGAGCCCCACTCGAGCTCTCTGCTCAGCGGGAAGCCTGCTTCTCCCTCTCCCACTCCCCCTGCTTGTGTTCCCTCTCTCGCTGTCTCTCTCTCTGTCAAATAAATAAATAAAATCTTTTAAAAAAACAAAAAAAACCCCCCAAATAATTTAAGTAGGTATGATTTATACATAAAGGTAACACCGCTAATTTTTAGTTCTTTATTTTACCCCTTCTTTATGGAGAGATTACCTAATTCTTTTTCCCTTAAATATTAGGTTTAATTAGTCACAGCAGACTTCAGTGGATGGTTCATTTGTATTAAGCTTTAAAAATAGAATATATTATCCAAATATTTAGTAGCAAAATTTCTATAGAAATATATTGTTCAGTTTGACTGAAGGAGCTTTAATCACATGTTGAAAGAGATTTTGCATATGCACATGTGGATGATTGGTCCTTCATGTTAAACCTCATACCCATACATTTCTTTGATATTTGTCTCCTTGACCCGTCTGCAGCGAAACTGTTAATTAGAGGTTATTTATGGCCTCGTGGGAACCCGTTAGATACTGGCCTTGGATGTTTTTCCACCTATGGCCAAAGTGCCATCTCTAAATTTGTTTGACTGTATTGAGGTGTATATATCTTAAGCTAAATTGTGATTCCTGACAAAAAGCACACCGAGGCCCTGCAGAGTATCATCAGTCCCACTTCTGTGCTATGAGAGACATCAGAGATAATTCCAGTAAAGGTACTCTTGGGTTCAACTTAAGATTTTTTAGAACACTTAAGTAATCAGACCTTACTTCATGAGACTACTTACTGACTCAAAGTTGAATTCTTGCATCTTATTTATGCTTGGGGCTGAGGCCTTGATGAGTTATGATGAGGTCTGTAGCCATATGGAGCTAGGCCTTCTTTTGGTTTTAATGGTATCCTGATATTTAGATAAAATAATATGAACAGCTTATTTATCAGATGATGCTATATTCTAAAGTTTTGCTCAGTATTTTACATATATTTTCTTTGACCCCTACCATAAACTTGCAGAGGATGTGGTATTACTCTCTTTTTGCAGGTGAGGTAACTATAACCTGTAGAGGTTTAGGAATCACCAAGTTTCTTGGCCAGTAAGTAGAGGAGCTAGAATTTGAACCCCTGGGTCTGACCTCACCAGCCATGTTCTTTGTAAACCGTTATTAACTTACAGTTTTAACATGATGGAAATGTTTTACCTTAAGATTTTTTTTTTTCTTTTTTACTAATGTTAGCATTTTGAGTGTATTTGCAATGTTAATATCTTCTTATAGAAGCAGAAAGTTTGGGTGTGCATATGGAACCAGAAATTTTTCAGAGCCAAAAGGAACTGTTATATTTTACTTAAGTAAATTGTCCAAAAAAAAAAAAAAAAAGAAAGAAAAAGGGGAAAAGGGAGAGAAAAAAGAAACAGTTCTATCTGATGAAATTTTGTTGAATTAAAAAAAAAAAACTTTTAGAAGAGCTGAAAACAAAGTTGAATATGTAAGTGGAATTTTATA
Organism: Leptonychotes weddellii; assembly: GCF_054177405.1. Classification (NCBI taxonomy): domain Eukaryota; kingdom Metazoa; phylum Chordata; class Mammalia; order Carnivora; family Phocidae; genus Leptonychotes; species Leptonychotes weddellii. Next base: position 11,471,680 of record NC_138374.1, read on the forward strand.
TCTAGGAGAGAATTTTGGTTATCAGGCCTGTCGTCTCATTTCCTTGAAGGAAACTGAGGCTTTGCTCTTCCTTTAAGGAAATCTCATTTGCTGGGAGCCGTGACCACCTCTCCTGACTTCTGTTCCAGTGCTCTTTCTACTCTATTGTGCCAGTGCTCTGAATGGCTGGGGGAATGGGAGTTGGGTTGATGGTGAAGAGATAGATTTGTAGTTTTAGCTGACTTTTTTTTTTTTTTAAGATTTTATTTATTTATTTGACAAAGATAGAGAGGGAGAGCACAAGCAGGTGGAGCGTCAGGCAGACAGAGAGGGAGAAGCAGGCTCCCCGCTGAGGAAGGAGCCCAATGTAGGGCTCGATCCCAGGACCTTGGGATCATGACCTGAGCCAAAGGCAGCCGCTTAACTGACTGAGCCACCCAGGCACCCCTAGCTGACTTCTTTTTAAGTGAAAATTACACTTATAAGCTCAGCAGTTCATATAAGTTTCTAGAAGAGGGGAATATTTTTGTTTTCTACCTTTGGGACATTAACTATAAATGGTGGCTCCATGATAACCAAAGGTAAGTTCACAAGTTGATGCAGCAAAATGACCTGATAAGCAGACCACTGGTTTATTTAGGGTATTGGTGGTAAAAATAGAGTGGATTCCTTTTTACTCATCTGTGATTACTCTAGGTCCTGGAGTGAAGTAGTACAGCACCCAGGTCTAACTAATCTTAGGAAACCTACATAATTGGAGGGAAACATATAGAGCTGTTAATGTGGAATCAGCTGGCAGGCCCGAGAATGGATGCCATTAGTGACCAGGTTGCTGAAATGAAAGGTTGGGACAGATTAAGTCTGGGTTGATATAACTGGCTCCCCCAGAATTGGTGGTTCAGGGAAAATTGAAGTTTGCTGTTAGTATTTTATTTTCATATATGTTTGAGGAAATACCTAATATTCTGTGCCGAAGGAGAGCCCATTTATTATCATTTCTAAAATGCTTTATTTCTATTGTAAAAACAAATAATAAAGTTCTAGAGACAAGGACTGTGCTAAGCTCTGGGAGTCCAAGATGGAGAAGATACTCTCCATGCCCTCAAAGAAATGCATATTCCAGTAATGGGAAAGATTTATACATCAAGAAGTACAAGAAAATGTGGCTCTTGTTTAATCATAGGGGTACTATTACCCCAATATTACTGTTGTGGAATTCTCTTGGGAACTTGTCAAAGCAGTGGTTAGGTAATGAATGTTCCTCATTTGGGTGGGACCCTTTCAGTATTAATGCAACCATGGATTACTGCACTGTGACCGTTAACTCCATAACAGAGGCTGACTGAGTGCCTCCTGTGTGAGAAGACTGGGCTAGGTGCTGGGACACACCAGGCCAGTGACATACAGGTCTGCCCTTGGTGAGCCTGGAACCCAGGAGGTGAGACAGACCAACAGGTGCTGAAGAGAGTCATGGAGTGCAGTGACAGCACAGCATGGGGAGAGCAGTGTAGAAGGCACTTCGGTACTGGGCATGGGGCAGAATGAAGCAGGGTCAGTGGGTGTATACTGGTGAGTGAACCTGCAGAGGTAGGGAAGGTAACATTTGACCTGGGACGTACAAGGATGGTTAAGATTTTTTCCAGTAGAAACACATCAGATGCACAGGGGACAATAAGAGAATGGTAAATGTGACCAGAGATTGGGAAGTACAGCACTGCCCAAGATGGGGCTGAGAAAGCATTGTGGGAACCTATTGTGAAGGGATTTGGGTGCGATTCAAAAGGAATAAAGAAATGATCATGTTTTCAAGCTGGCTAATGACATGGTATCTCTACTTCAGAAAGATAGAAAACTAGTTTGGAGAAGGTTATCATCTTCCAAACAGGAGATGATGAGGCCTTGAAGAAGCCCAGAAAGGAGACATGAGACACCCTACAAAAAGAGTTAAAATAAGAACAAAGGATTGGAGGCATTGAAGACCACTCAGGATTCTGTCTGGGGTGACCAAGTGGGTGGTCAGCTCTGAAGGGGAAGCAGGGCAGGAAGTGATGAGCTTATTTTTAGGCACAACAAGAAGTTGGAGACCCTACCTTTTTGCAAGGCTTCAGTATGAAGATAACTAGCAAGTAGCTGGAGATAGAGATCTTGGTATAGTTGAGAGGTCAGATGTTTCGAATTAGATAGAGATCTATAAAGCAGCTTATAAGAGGTAATTGAAGCCCTAGGACTGAGTACATTACTGAGAAGAAGGAAGAGTGAGATGTGAAATTGGTAGAAACAAGTGCTTGGGAATAGCCAAAACAAGGTAAGATGTGGGAGGAAGTTGAAGGTATCGCTTAGGTCAGTGGTTCTCAAACTTCCGGCCTGCTTAGCATCAGCGGATTGCTGGCTCTCGACCCCAGTTTCTGATTCAGAGCATGTGTATTTCTCACAAGTTTTCAGGTAGTGCTCATGCTGCTGGTCCAGCCTTAAACTTTGAGAACTCCTGGCTTAGAGTTTGAAAAGGTTAATCATGGGCGGCAGGCCAGAGAGGGAGGCTAGGAGAATCCAGGAAGGGACTGAAGGACTCAGAATAAATACAGTGGTGCCAGGGCAGGGTTACAAATGAAGACAGCGCAGGTTCACTGGCTCTGAAACTTGGGATAAGTCAAAGGACAGAATCTTGAGTTCAGAGAGAATTCCAGATTTTAAAAAGCTTTGGAACTGGAGCTTTCAGGTAATGTCTATTGCATGGCCCAGAGCAAGCCTTTTCAAAGTATTGGTCTTCCAAGAGATACAGAGCTTGTATCTGAATATAGCTCAGTGTACTACTTCCTGATTTGAGAAAGTCTTGTTGTCCTTCTCCCCTAAAAAAAAAAAAAAAAGGTCAAAGTTGTGTATAGTCATGTAGCTGGGTATAGTCACATAGTTGATTTGCATTCTGGCACAAGCTCAGTTCATAGACTGGCTCCGTTCACAGACCTGAACAGGTGCACAGACCATACTTGGAGTGTCACTGGCCTAGAGTATGGACTCTGGGGTGGGGTATTAGTTAGAGGTCCCTGAGGATGAAGGATGTTGGGAAAGTGAGTCCAGGATATTTTTTGGACAGTGAGAAGAGTTCTTCAGAAATACAAAAAATAATTTTTTTTTTTAAGATTTTATTTATTTATTTGAGAGAGAGTGAGCAAGAGAGAAAGCACAAACTGGGGGAGAGGCAGTGGGAAAGGGAGAAGCAGATTCCCTGCTGAGTGGGGAGCCTGACGTGGGGCTCGATCCCAGGACCCCGGGATCATGACCTGAACCAAAGCAGTTAAGCATCTGCTTAACTGACTGAGCCACCCGGGCGCCCCCAAAAAAGAATTTCTGGACGCTGATCGGTGATCACAGGACCAGAATGGGAAGAGGACAGGAGAGCCACATGGCCTAGGATCAGAGACTAAGGCCTACTGAATGATGGTCTCAAGCTACAGTTGGGAGCAAGGATGATAAGTGTGTCATCCTATCAAGTCCTTAGGTGGGATGAGGGGTTGTGAGAAGGGATGATGTTCACTCAACAGGGACTCTAGTGATAACCTTACTGGTCTGTGTTCTGTAATCTTTTTGAGCAGATTATGTGTGGGCATTTTTTTTTCTTTTCAAATTTTTATTTAAATTCTTTAGTTAACATGTAGTATAATATTGATTTCAGGAGTAGAATTTAGTGATTCATCACTTACATATAACATCCAGTGCTCATCATAACAAGTGCCCTCCTCCTTAAGACCCATCACCCATTTAGCCCATCCCCTACCCACCTCCCTCCATCAACCCTCAGCTTGTTCTCTATCATTAAGAGTCTTTTATGGTTTGTTTCCCTCTTTGTTTCACACCCCCCCGCCCAATCCCATATGTTCATCTGTTTTGTTGTTGTTGTTTCTAAGTTTTATTTACTTGAGAGAGAGGGTGTGAGTGAGCAGGGGGTGTTGGGAGAGAATCCCAAGCAGATTCCCCGCCCAGCGAGGAGCCTGACATGGGGCTCGATCTTAAGACCTTAAGATCATGACTTGAGCCAAAATCCAGAGTTGGATGCTCAACTCACTGTGTCACCCAGGTGCTCCTCATGTGTTTTCTTAAATTCCACATATGAATGAAATCATATGGTATTTGTCTTACTTTGACTTATAATACACTGTGGCTCCATCCACATCATTGCAAATGGCAAGATTTCATTCTTTTTGATGGCTGACTAGTATTCCGTGTGTGTGTGTGTGTGTGTGTGTGTAAATAGGCATTTTTAAGCCTTGTTTCCACAGAGGCTGCTCAAGAACAAAATTTCTCTTGGTTAATGGGTATAATCAAGCAGTGCACTGACAGGCAGAGGCATTCTTAGGGTCCCTTTTACTAGATGAGGGAGAAATTGGGAACTGAAAACACGGAGGACACACTGGCTAAGCCATTGTTAGGGCAAAACTTTCTTGTGAGACGCATACATTAGACCATTTAAATATTTTTTTTATTTTCTGTGGTAACTGTTTCCACAAGCTAACCTCAATTATTTAAGTCTAAGCATCTTTCCATAAATGTATGATGAATCCTACCTCATCTGTTTGGTAATCGCATGAAAATTTTAATTATGATTTCCTGAAGCATCTTCACCTAGTAAATAAAAACATTTCCATAGGAAAATAAAATTTGTTCTCTTATGTAACATTCTTCCCCTATTTAATATCCAACTTAATACCCGTCGTCAAAGACTAGAGGGGCTGTTAAAGGAGGGCCTCAAGCTACAGGAAGGGGCAGTAGAGAAAGGAGGCAGAGGAAAACAGTGGTTGAGAGCACAGGCTCTGGGCAAACCCAGAGTCCTGTGATGGCATTACCCCTTCCAGACTCTGACCTTGGCCACGTTAGTGAGTCTGAGGCCTTGGTTTCCTCATGTTCAAAAACAGGATAACAGTATTTTGTGAAGTTGTTAGGATAAATGAGCTTTCTTATAGTAGTAAGTTAGGGTCTACTACATAATAAGCATGCCATCATTTTAACTGTTGTTATCATTAATATTATATTGTTATTAAGGGAAAGCCTAGTCCTTGAAGTCCTAAAAGTCTGTATTGGCATCTGCTTTATCTTAGTTCAAGAAGTTATCTGACCTTGAATAAGCCATTTGGTATCTCTGTGTGGCCTTCTCATCAGTAAATTGGAGTGGTACCAACTACCACAGGGGTCATCGTGAAAAATAAATGATTTACGTATATAACGTGTTCGGTGTAGACCTGTGACATAGTCTTTGCCAGCAAATGTTTGCCTTTTTTTCCTGCTTTTAAGCTTTAGGTTTCTTTGCTTTCTAGTCAGGCCTTGAAAAGAGCATAGACCAGGCTGTGGAAGAGTGGAACATTGAGAAGGCTGAGGAACTCAGCAACCAGCTAGCTACTCGAGAGGTGAGTCAACTGTAGTATTTCCAAGTTTTCTAAAATGAATGTACATTCTTTTTGTGACCATGAGTTAAGTTTGGTATTCAAATATTTGATCTTAGCTTTATTTGTTTGTTTGTTTTTTAAGTAGGCTCCATGCCCAGTGTGGAGCCCAGTGTGGGGCTTGAACCTCACCACCCTGAGATCAAGACCTGAGCTGAGATCAAGAGTCGGATGCTTAACCGACTGAGCCACCCAGGCGCCCCTCAAATATTAGCTCTTAGATTTTCCTTTCTGCCCATTTTCTTCCCTCTCATGCTGCCATTTATTTTGAAGTGCTGGGTTTTATTTTTGTCTTTAATGTTTTTAAATTATTCTGGTCTAAAACTTTCGGTGGAAATAATCCATGATTGATATTCCACCCTAGATTTCACCTAGTTCAGAGAGGTTTTTTTGCCAGTTATGATTAAAAGACCAGCTTTCTTTTTCTATTTGCGTCTTTAATTCGGTTTAACTCTCCCTGAAGGCAGCTGTGTGTTCTAATGTCACATCTCAAGGTTTTCCTTGCCCTCCCTTCCCCAAATGCTTTCTTACTGCATATTCTAAACTTTTCCCTCAGCCCTAAATAATGTTCAGCTTTTTAAAACTTATAGTCTACAATATAAAACTAATAGATACATTGAATATTCTTTTTCCAAGTACACAAGTCTTTCAGAAGATTCTGACTTGCACCTTTTGGGGGGGGGGGTGGATATTTCTCCCATTGCTGCTTGGTGTCACTAGGCAAGGTCACACGTAGAATAAAGAGCTCATATCGGCATTGTTGTGTTGTTGTTCTTGTGTTTTGTGATTCCTTTTTGTCCGTTTTAGGGAACAAGTTCTACCATAGCTTTCTTAGTGTATCCCTATGTTCTTCACCTTACTCTTAAACTAGACTCCCTGGGGTTTAATTACATGGAGACACTGTCAGTCGTCTGTGCAAACAGCTGGCCACGTGCCGTGTTCTTTCTTACTCACCTGCAGGTGAGCTTTTGTTTTAAACTGAGACTAGTGACGAACTTAACTATTTCAGTATATTCTTCTGTGGAAGCACCATTTTGCTCTTCATCTACCGATGACAAAAAAATCCACTATTGATTGATGTTTGTTGGTTTGTTTCCTATTTTTGGGTGCTGTCCATAAGTATCTTGGGAGGTGTATGTTTTTATGTAGGGAAATCAACAAGTCCAGAAGTGAGGCTTCGGGATTCAGAAGTTATCTTTTTTCCCACAAGCCTTTAAGGTCAGTTGTCACAGTAAATACTTCTGTTTGTAACATGTCTGTGTATGTGTACTTATTTATTAAATGGCTAATCTACAGGAAATTATGAAGCTTGGAGCTTAAGTTTGGGCCTTAGGCAAGAAGCAGCACAAACGGCAGTTTCAAAAAGTGACATTAAAAAACAATTAATGTTTACTTTTTTCTTGTAAGATTCATTCTTCCCTTCCCAGCTTATGATATTTCTTATGCTTTAAGTTTGACATTTGTTCTCTTTCATCTTTAAAGTAGCCATATTTTGATTTTATTGATTATAACATTCATTGGATATAATAGCATTTTATCACTCTGTTTTCAAATAGAATGATTTAGGTGTTACATTTTTTTAAAGATTTCTTTGGTGAGAAAGAGAGCACACGTGCGCATAGGTGTGCAAGCGCGGCATGGGGGAGCCGGGGGAGAGGGAGAGGGAGAGAGAATCTTAAGCAGATTCTGCAGAGTCCCACGTGGGGCTTGATCTCATGACCTTAAGATCATGACCTGAGTCAAAACCAAGTTGGACACTTAATGACTGTGCCACCCAGGCACCCCTATTACATTTTAATAAAATGAATTTGATAGTATGTTGAATGGTACCACAACCTCGATAGGATTTAAGTATCGGTTGGCAGTTATTATAGTGGCTTCTTTAGCTTGGTATTTACCTGGCACTTATCTCTACAAATCAGCTTTGTATTAAAGACCAGCTTTAAAATTCTCTTCAACAGGGCTCCTGGGTGGCTCAGTTGGTTAAGCGACTGCCTTCGGCTCAGGTCATGATCCTGGAGTCCCAGGATGGAGTCCCACATCGGGGTCCCTGCTCAGCAGGGGGTCTGCTTCTCCCTCTGCCCTCTTCCCTCTCGTGCTCTCTGTCTCTCATTCTCTCTCTCTCAAATAAATAAATAAAATCTTTAAAAAAAAAAAATTCTCTTCAACAGTAGAGCACTTAATGTTTATTGGTACTATTTTGGTACCTGGAACTTACTTTTCCATAGAACTGTTGTTAGAGGTAGTGGTTAAGTTTCTTGGGTAACCTCCAAGTATACACAGTATAGCAAATTATATCAGTATATCTCATCTTCAAATTTTGGGGAGTTGACCCTGAAATGTCAGAGAAGGGTGGGGAGGGACATGCTTTGGAGCTGGAAGAGAGTCCATTGAGTAAAGTAGATATGGCTGCAAGGATGGGGAGGGGTGGGCACATAGGACATATGATGGAGGTAGCGGCTGAAGGGATAAGTGGGCTTTCAGAATCTGAAAGGTGCATAGGGCAGCAACACCAGTCATTAGTTTTGGTCACATCTAAATAGGCAGGTGTGGAAGCTTTTGGCAGCTTTCTCTGAATATCCACCTCATTTGGATCAGAAGCAAAACTTTCTGGAGAACCGGTCCTTAAATGTACCACTTAGGTCCATGTTGTGCCACATATTTGAGCCGGTGTCTCTTGAATCCCTTTAAAAATTGTGGGTATTTGTGACTGTTTGCTCTCCAGTAAATGCTGTACCATTAGCATGTGGCTGATCTCTGAGATGACTGTATAGTCCAGGAAAGCTAAGGATAGAAGCATAATAAAACCAGCAGGGCCTTAGGGTTTGGCTTCCTGATTGTTTTCAGTAACACTGTAGACTTCTTTGTCTTTACTTCTCCCTCAAGGATCATGGGACTCCACAAACTGATGTTCCCATGTCATTGTTTGTCCATTCTTCCTTTTGGAAGACCTGAGAGTTGTGTATTTTGTAATCTCTACCAAATAACAAGGTGACTGTGATTCAGCCAGAGGCTCCAGGTCAGTAAGTTTTCTCAGACGTTGGTTTAGTAACAAGAAAGAATAACGCAAGGCTTAGTCTGCAGCATTAAAATGTGGGCTCCACATGACCCATCCATGGCTGGCTGTTTTTCCTTTTGTCTTTTTCTGTTGATTAGCACCCCCATCTGAGGCAAGGGGAATTCGGAGAGAAGCATTTACTTTACTGCAGACTCTGTGTGTTTTCTAGGTAAAGTTAGTAATGCTGAAATTTTAAGAGTTGCATACATTTGATTTAAAAAAAAAGTTTTATTTTGAAATAATTTTAGACTTTCAGAAAGTTGCAAAGATTTTCTGTTTACCTTCACCTAGGTGCCCACGATGTTAACATTTAACATTTACTTTGCCATTCATTCTAATTTATATACCTCATTTGGAGTTGCCAAATGTCTCACTGATTTCCTTTAAAGCAGAAAGAAGAGGTTTTTTTTCCAGGTCTAGGACATTGCATTTTGTTGTCAAGTCTCTTTATTCTTCTTTAATCTGGAAAGTTCCTCAGTCTGTCTTTATTTCTCAGCACGTTAGCTTTTTTGAGGAGTAAAGGCTAGTTATTTTGTAGGATGTCCTTCAATTTTGGTTTGTCTGCTATTTCGTCATGTATTTTTGGCAGGAATATCACAAAAATGATGCTGTGTCCTTCTCAATGCAAGATATCAGGAGGCACATGATTTCTGTTCTTCCCATTTATTAATGATGTTACTTTTGAGTTTTTGGTTTAAGGCAGTGTCCCCAGGTTTCTCCACACTATTATAATGTTACTGTTTTCCCGTATGTAATTAATAAGTATCTCATGGAGAGATGGGAGATAATTTGAGACTATATAAATATTCTCTCTGTCATTATACTTTACCCACTAGTTTTAGCATCCACTGCTGATTCTTTTACTGTTTGGGACAGTTCTTATTGTGGTGGTTGCCAAACTAGATTTGTAAAATATTATTTAATTGTACTTTTCATCTTTACCTGGCAAACCAGACCTAAAATTTGTCTTAAATGAGATATTGGATTATATAATCTTTTATGTATATGTTAAATCTTGCAGTAAAACCTGGACAGTTGAGAATTGGATATAGTTTTTTTAAATGATGCACTGGGAGGGGATGGGGTCACCGTGGCCTTGTGCTCACCAGCAGTTCCATGTAACTCCATCCTTACCTGCTTCATCAGGAATCACTCGTGAGCTTTCCTTCCTCTGCCATTGGAAGCTGCGTGTCAGAATGTACAGAAGTAGCTCCTTACCAGCCTCAGAGATGTGTGTTTTCTTTGAGGATATTAGGTTTCTTTTTTTATGTTTTGTTACACTGCTGTTGTAGAAATGTGAATTGCATGGCACTGACTAGGTATTTTCCATTTTAAAGAGTGTTATTTCCTATTACCTTTATGATGAATGAGATTGCTTCATCTATCTGGATTATCTTTCCATCTATTGCAGTAATCTTTCTGATTACTAATTTAATTAAGTAGGCAACACTTAGGTTGAATGTCACATTTTGGAAAGAGAATTTTTCTCTAGGCATCTTCACGTTAGTCCGCTGTAGATAAATGAAACCCCCTTGGTTTGGCATTACCTTTATGATGAATGAGATTGCTTCAGAAATAAAGGATATTTTCATCACTTGCAAGGATAGTAAACATTTTTCTCAAGTTTTTTTTTTTTTTTTTTTACTTCCGTACGAATATAATGCCTGATTGTAGTAAAATAAATTAAACTTATTTAGTGTGGGGTTAAAGAATTCTGATTAAAAGAAAAAATAAAATGTATTCTATCCTTTTACTTGTATAAATGGCAAAACATCCGGAAAGTGTTTGCTGTTCAGACACAGACTTTGGAAAGATACTGATGCCGTGTTCATTAAACACCCGTGAAGAATAACTAAAGTAATCAAGATGGAATTCTTGAATAAATAGTTTACTTTGAGATTTAATTTTTTGTATTTATCCCCTTGGTGCCAATCACCATGGTTATGAGAGATGAGATTTTGAGAAGTAAGTAATTGTGAGTTTGGGGCAGAAACCCTTTATGAATTAACTGTATACGTGCATGGTAGGTGTCCTTTTGGAAATCAGGTATATTGGTTTTTAATCAGTTCTGTTTTCTTTTTTCAAGAAGCAGTGACTGGGACCTGCTGATAAAGCCTTTGCTCAGAGGCACAGATCCCAGAGTTCTTAAAGCCTTTTCCAACCATAATAAGGGAAACTAATTTTTGATGTTTAACATTTATAAGCCTGTGAAACCAATAGGGCAGCATCGGTATTGAAAAAAATGAAGCCAAAAGTAGAACCATGCCTGCGAATGAGGCTTGAAAATAGTTCCTCAAAAAACAAAAACAAAAACAGTGGTATGCTGTTTGTCCATGCACTATCATTGTGGCATAGCAAATACACATTTTTCCAGAGCCACATTCCCTTAAGTTAATGATCACATCTAGGATATATATTTTCTGGTTTGAGGGAACAGATCAAATTCATATGTTTGAAGCCTAGATTCTGCTAACATCTTTGGTTTTTGCCATGTAGTAACGTAGTCGCCTTGGGACTGTCCCTCCTGTTGATTAAATACTTCTTTGTCGTTAACAATCTTGGAGGAGAGAGAGTGGAAAAATATACTTGGGTTTGTGTCATATTGATGAAACTGTTCTAATTAAAAAAAAAAAGTTGTTTTTGAAAAAATATATCAGTTTTACATACACACAGAGTATCTGAGCATATTTGTGGCTTGTTAACCTAAGGCCAGAATTGGAAGTACATTCCATTCATTGATAGTGATCCTTAAAAATTCCATCCTTTGGTACTGATCTTTTCTGACACATTATCGTTTTTATAATCCAGATTATACCAATTAATAGAAGTCAGCAGAAGCATGTTTTAAAATTAAGTGCTAAAAGCCTAAATTTAATTAAGTAGGCAACACTTAGGTTGAATATCACATTTTGGAAAGAGAATTTTTCTCTAGGCATCTTCACGTTAGTCCGCTGTAGATAAATGAAACCCCCTTGGTTTGGCAGCAGTGAGTTTCTACAACATGGAATGAATCACATCTACATTAACTAGATATATTGCTCAGGTTGATTTCAGTTCTAACTGTACAGTGTCAGAGTAGAAATGAATGGGAAAGAGAGGTTGCCTGTGAATTTTGTTTGAACTTTGTATAGCTAAAAGCCCTTAAAGATTATTTTTTCTGTAAATGACTCTAGTAGGATGGTCTTTGGCAGCACCAACTATACTTAATTCTTTGAAAACATCAGTACTTCATGTTGTAACATGATAATTATTTTGTGTAACCTAGAAAGAGCATTCATTACATTGGCAGTATGAATTAAACTGAGAAATAAATTTTAATTTTGTTAAATAAGACGACTTAAATTTTCGGATTCTGAAACATAGGTAAAGTTAATAATGGTGAAATGTGGATAGTTTGTTAATATTTAAATAACAAAGGTGGGAATGGCCTTTTTAAAAAAACTAATGTTTGAATTGATTGAGTTGTGTTCTTCCCTAGGTAAATAAATGAAATGCTGTCTAATTTGGAGAGATTATTAATTTGTAGCCTAAGCTCTGTTTCTAGAGCAGTTTCCTAAAAAATCTGAAGGCGTTCTCATTGAAGAGGGGCAAATATACATTGGAAGAGATAGTTGCTGCATTTTAGGTTCACATCTAAGAAGTGGTCCTTTCTCAGAAATGCCGTGAGTGCTCCCGCACTTGCTCTCGCATTCAGAATTTTTCCAGTGCACTGCATTGTTCGGCTTTGGTTTCTCTGAGAGGACTCTGGCTACAATTCACTCTTTTCATTTTGGGTTTTAGTTTTATGTTGATATACATGTGGTGCTGTCTTAATGGAATAAGAGCTTGAGTC
>NC_138374.1:11484080-11492909 GCF_054177405.1 Leptonychotes weddellii
TACAATGAAGCAAATCTTGTCATTCTGAGCTCTTTTATTCTGTAATCCAGAGAGCAAAATTATTTTCATTTTCATGAATACTTTTTTTGGGGTAGAAATATCTTAACAACCATGTTTCCAAAGGTAAAACAGTTCATTCAGATGTGAAACTGAATGTATATTCCAATTAGCTATTATAAGAATTTATCATTGGAACGTGTGACTCTAAGAAGGATGGCAGGTACATTGTTTTCTTAATTATTGCAATCTCTTGCCACTGAAGATTGGGTATACAAAATAAAATGCGTTAAATTACATATATATATATATAGACTCTAAAATGTCCATTTCAACATTTCATTTTTATGGGAAGGATATTATTTTTGTTGCTAGTACCAGGAGGTGTAGGTGAAGAATACATTATTTCATACAAAGTCATCTAATGCCTGCAAAATATTTTTTATGTCTTTGAAATGTTACTGCTCTGCCTTCTGTCCCTTACTTTTTCTTTTGGGTTGGTTGGTTGGTTGGTTTTCTCTTTCCAGTTAGACAGGAGAGTTTAGGACCAGTTTCTTTGTGGTGTATTTCACTGATTCGCAGCGGAAAGGACTCTAGGACACTGAGGAGAGCAAAGCCCTCCCTCCCTGAGCAGCCTTCTGCAGCAGCAGTGTGCTCGGCCACCTGGGCAAGTTGGGCCTTCTCTGCTGTGGGGGGCTGTTTGTTAAGGATCATCTAGAACTGACTGACTTTCATTAACTTCGGTCATTTCTCAGTGGTTTTTTAATTTAAATGTTCTTCTGTGTATCATTGTGTACTCTGAGGGTAGTCCAGGGGGCTTTTAAATGGTGGTTTTAATTCTTTGAAGCCTTGTTCTTCTTAGTTCTTAGAAGTAATTTCATTAATTTCATATAGATGAACCGTTAGCAGAGTGTATGGGTAATAAGCTGTGCCTATCCAGGTAAGGGAAGGTCTAGCTATTTGAATTCCTTTACATTGAGTTTAAAGATATATTCATTCCCATAAAAAATTGTGTATAGCCTTGAAGTTGGAGCATGTTAACATGAGAAAAATAAAAATGGGGCCGAGTGATGGGTTTTCCTCTCAGGTTTTAGGTGTGCCTACTTAGATCTCCTTGCATTGAGATGTCTTCTTTTAACCTTTTCAGTATGATTGGGTGATCACCTAGAATGGTGTTCCTTATGCTCTCTTTTAATTAGGTTTATCTGTGCTTTTAACAAACCTTAAGAAAAGATTTCAGATGTTACAAGTCTAATTAAAGAGACAGACAAAGCACAGTTTATACTGTAGATTTTTTCTACAGTTCAATTAATCAGCATGTTTTCTCTTTTAATTAAAACCATTTTAGTAAATTAAAGCCCACAGCAAAACACATATATAATTTGTTTGTAATTAGCTCTTAATTGGTGGTAGTTGAAGCTTAGCACCCTTGGTTTCTTTCTTCATGATTGCCATTTTATTAGCAGCCAGTCATTAATTAATCTTTTTCTAATTAGCTTATAAAACTGTTGATGGCACATTATTGTAAATGTGATTTTAAGTTCAAAGCTTGTTAATAAGCTTTCTTACTTAGAAGAACAGAGATAAAGAAATTGCTGAAAACAGTACTACAGTTCTTTAAAAAAAAACTGTCTTTCTTATGGGGACTGTGTAAAGCATCTAACAGCTTATGGTTAATTTTTTAATGCTTTTTTCCCCTTATGAATGGGATAAGTTGCTTGAATATAAATGTCTATATCCAGGAGTAATTTCAACAGTATAACATCTTTTCGCCCTCCTTTGGATTACTGTAATCTACATATGATTTGAAGCCTTAATAGTCCTCATTAAAACAGGTGTTATATAAACTATTTCACTGTGAAATCAAAGTTGAGTATAGGAATCAAAGTATATCTTCTTACACCTCATGGACCAAACACATTATTTTTATAAATTGCAGGGTGTATCATATATGAGTGTATATATGTGTACACACACACACAATATATGTATGATATGGGTATATATAAATATCTCTGTGATGTGTTTGAAAAACAGGATTTGTTGGGGTATGCTTTGAAGTATAAAAACTACTTGGCTTTAACTCCTAGACAGTTGAGGTATAAAAATAAGTAATAGGTGTTTGTACAGTTGTACACACACAGATAGATGTAGCACACAAATGTGTAAACCTGTGAATGCACATTTTAGGGTGACAGGGAAATTAGTCTGTTTCTATAACAGAAAATGACTTGATGTAGAAGTTGACCGGAGAGAGCATGGCCTGTTTGCCGTCATCACAGCTTTGGCATCTCAGGTGTGACCATGGACAGGACCCAGTCCCAATGCAGACACCCCAAATCTACTACAGCACGTCACCACATTACATTGGGGTTTGAGTGAAACATTAGCCACGTCATATTCTTTATTGAAATATACTACTAATTTCATAAAACTCCCTAGCTGCAGGTGTTCTGAGCTATTTATCAATATTAGTGCAGAGTTTTGAAAGTTCTAAACACAAAGCATCATCAGTCATTGGAAGAGCTTTTTCTTATTTGCTTTTTGAACTTTCCATGTTATTTCAACTTTGGCTGTTTCTGTGCTTGTTTTTACGAAGGCGTTTTATGATGCCATGCAAGAGACACTAGAAAGGGATAGCTGACAAGGAAAAAATTAAAAATTGGATAAAAAGTAAATGAATAATGTCATATTACCAAAAAGATGAGAGGCTAATTTGTGCCGACTTTTTGCTAATTTTGTTCAAGCCTCAAAATGAGGAGCTGTCACCCGTTCTGTGTAGCACTGATGACAGTGCCAATGATCCATGAAATAAGCTGCCGCTGGCTTTGTTCTGATAAGAATGAACAAATCTGCACAATGTTCGGCTCCCAGAATCTCATTTTCATACTTGCATGCAGGCTAAAAGAAATAAGCTGTTTGCAGGCTTGATTAATCAGACATTGGAGGGGTTTTTGTCTCTTTGATCTCTTTCGTCTCCTAGGTAACTTGCTTGACATTAATGTTGAGCTTGAGTAAAGACAATCAGGAATTGTCGACCAAACTGATATAAAAATTAAAGACCTTAACACTTTAAGTACTCCGGTAATGGTTCCGCTTTACTTCAGAAAACATCTGTTTTCATTTAATTAAAGAACAAAAGAGAATGGCATAAATATTTTTCATAGAGACCTATTATTCCGTAAAAAGTTAAAGTATGATAATTGGTATTTTTAAATAAGTGCCTTGAAAGTGTTCAGAAGGGAAGAAAACTTCATAAATCTGTTACAAGCTAGTAATTTTGAGATGAGTAAAATATTTTATGACATGGATAAGAAGTGTACAGTTACGCTAGATTAAGCTGTTTGAATCAGATGCTTCAAATGATTACCGGCAAACTTTAGAATGGCGCAGGTTTAGCAAGAAAAACCAACTTTATTGTGAAAGTTTGTCTTTTAGAAATCTCTACTATGTTACAAGATGCGCCATTATATCTGTTTTACAACCCAATATGATTTACACATGCTAAACCTGTAAAATTGAAAGGAATTAAAAAAATGTCGCCGTGCATTTGCTTGAGGTTATGCAGACGCTTTTACAAATCTTCCAAGTGGCTGTAAAGATGAATGCCCCAAGGGTCCAGCCAGGGCCCTGCTTTTCCAACCAGCTAAAGCCCTTATCTTAAATCCAAGCAAAGTACCATTAATCTTTTTGAAAGACCTTTTATGGCTTTTAATATATCCCAAATTAGAACATTTTACACCCTTGGTTCCTGAAATATGGTGATAAAAAGCCTTTAGAGCTTAATTTTCCTTACCGCTTGCTCTGACCAATTTGCAGTTCTTTGTGATAATGTTTAGACACCTTAATTAAAATGCAGCAAAATATTGGATGTTCTATATGGAAAATGCTGATACTTTGGCTACACATACAAGAAATTCTGTATATATTTTTATTCATTTTAAACATTTTCTTTCCACATTGTGTTGCTGTAGTTATCTGATGACCCGAAACATTTTTTTTTTTTTTTTTAAATATGAAAACCATTGACCAAGCTTTTGTGATGTTTACTTTGGGCATGAAGATGCATTTTTCATTTTACAGAAGTGAAAGGGAGATTCTTGTTGGCCTGTATTATTTGTAATACTGAGACATAGCACGATAATTCTTTTATCTTTGGGAACTCGGGTTAGTCATCTTGCCTGGGAAAATGAGTTTCTTCTCAACTGTCTCTTCCATAGATCTTATTATCCTTTCATATTTCCAAATATTTCTGTTCTTTGTTCTTTCTCCACAGGAATAAGTGAAACACATTTTAAGCATGTGAAGGACCCAAAATTGATCATTAATGACTTTTCATCATCATTACAAGCTAAAAGATTCTTTCTGTAAAATACATAGACCAGGCTTGTTGAATGTTTATCGGTTAAAGAACATTCCATTTAACCTAACCCAAGGCAAAATACGGTTGGAAAATATACCTTTTATACGAACAGGTCTGTTTGAAAGTATTACCTATATGTACCCAGCCATTTATTATATTTACTTAGTCCCCAGAAATGATGAAGCCCTCTCGTGTAAATATGTGTTTTATATGTTTTAATGAATTATTTTTAATAAATTTATACTATGTCTTATGGAACGTATGCTCTAAATCCTTACTCTGATGTTGATTTTGCTGGCCTGGCCTTAACGTTGCCAGAAAATAAAAGCTTTTACTTTCTTAGGGTATGTGACCATGTTGAGATGATGAGTCCCATTTAAATCAAACACATTGAGGTACTCTTTGGCTTATCGATCCCCAATCCAGAAAACCCATGTTGGGAAATTTCAATAAGTTAAAAATGTAAGCTACCTCTTAATTTACAACAGTTTTAGAAAATAATTTTTCACATGCTTAATGGTACATGGCAGATACGGTTCAGACCATTTTTCTTTTATCCTCCGAGTATAGGCTCAATTTAAATATAAGATAAACTCGCCAAATGGGACTTTTGTTGGGAGGTAGACTTGGCAAAACTATATCATATATCAAATTCGCATTTGATACATAATACATGGGAATATAGCTAAATAGAAAAACACAGAGTTCTACACTTTACCTTTTGGAGGGTAAGGGCCAGGGAAGTTGCTAAATACTCTACAGGAATGTGGAGAGACATGGCATACATCTTAACACAGGTAGCAAGGTGGGTTTTATGACAGTGGACAGTTTATTAGGTGCATCTGCCACTCCTCTGGGGAGCCCACAGCACCCCATGTTCCCAGCCGCCTTGCTCTAGGCGGAACTGTATAAATAGCCGTGACCAGAGGACTGCGGGCAGAAATGATGTGTGTCACTTCTGGACTAAAGCGTTGAAGAGCCGTTGTGAGACCCTCCAGCCTTCGCTTCCTCTGCTGCAGCAGACTTGAAAGTCACATGTTGAGATGCCGGTGCCACAAGATGGAGGCGAGCCCAGCCAGGCCACGGCGGAGTAGAAGTGAAACAAGAAATAAAAGTTCAGCCAGTGGGATTTGGGAATTTGTTTGGGAGGTGCGGTTTTGGCTAGCCTAACCTGACAGGCGCTGATCTGATTTTGTTGTTTATGACAAATGGATAGTTTTTCCGTGGAATCCATCTTAATGATAGATTAGCCACAGTGTCTTTCTGGTTGCATTTTCTCCTTAGGTGGTGACGCTCCAGCCCTTTGATTCTTACCCTTTTCTTAGTTGACTTATCTGAACTTTTATTTTTATTTATTTATTTATTTATTTATTTATTTAAAGATTTTATTTATTTATTCATGAGAGAGAGAGAGAAGCAGGCTCCTAAGGAGCAGGGAGCCCGATGTGGGGCTCGATCCCAGGACCCTGGGATCATGACCTGAGCCGAAGGCAGACGCTTAACCATCTGAGCCACCCAGGCGCCCCTGAACTTTTCTATGATGAAGAACTGGAAACAAAAAGACAGCCAACCAAAGGAAGGAGGCCAGGACTGAAACAGTCAAACAGTTAGTGTCACTAGCAGCCCCTTCTGCCTAGCCCCCGATGTGAAAATCAGCTTGGTTTTGTTCAGTGCTATACTTCTAGCGCCCCGAACAGTGCCTGGCCAGACAGTGCCTTTGTGCCCTCATGGTATTTGCTGAGTGAATGTTGTCCTGTGAAAAAAGATGATGAAGGTAGTGGTGCTGGTCCTATTGGTGTGAATTTTGGGACTCTGAGGTCAGTCTGCGTTCTCAAGGGCACTCCTCAGTTACAATGGAGCCCTCTTTCGTCAGTGGCTTTCCTATCGGTGTTGACCCGTTCAGCATTCCGGTTTGATTGTTGGGTTGCTTCCATTCTTTATGTATATTCTTACCTGGACTGGAAAATGAAATTGGTGTGTGCTGTCCTTCATAAACCGCAAGCAGTGCTTGATTCCTACTTGTTTGTTTCATCCTAAAGGAAACTGTTCTCCAGAATAAGCTGAAAGAAATGTCAAGCATGTCAGACCTCACTTTCCTAAATAGGCTTCTCATACATGTGCTCTTAACCTGCCCACGATGCCTCACTGTTGGCCAGCAGGTCCCTAAAACTCGGGCTTTACCACATTGATCTGACAGTGACTTTCAGCTTCTTTCTTCTCTTCCATGTCTGTTGTCCACTCATGTGCATTAGGGTGAGTCCAGGGATAGAAAGGGAAAGGAACACCAGAAGGAGATTTTTAGCCTTTGTTGTCCAACCTGGGTTCATAACAGATATTTTTGAGCTATCCATATGGGCAGGTATTTTGAAAATCAGAGCCTCTAAAACTAGAAGATCCCCCTGCTTGTCCTGGAGACACTTGCTGAGGAAGTTTGGCTGCCAGAGAGCTGTGTAGAGCAGAGTGTGCAAACTGTAGGTTATGGCAGAGAGGCTGAAGGGCTGGAGAAGTATAGAAACAAGGACTGTTTTAGGTTAACTTAGAGAAGACTTCGGGTGGGGGTGGGGGGTGGGTAGGAGGCTTTGTTTTGATCAGACCTTACAAGACTGGGGCAGATGGATGTCAGGCTGAGCAGGAACAGAGGGGCCCACAGAGGGAACACAGGTACTGTGGTCCTCGTGCCCAGCCTTTTCGCTTCTTAGCACCCCCTATATTCTGTTTTCTATCAGTGAATTAAAAGCTGTTGCCCATCATACGAAGTGCGTTTATGAAGCAGTAATTAGCTTTCCCATGTTTTATTAATCACATCTATGACTGCCAATCAGAGCTTCTGATCAGCATGAGATAACTGATGTGACCATACTGAGTTGCTATAATTCTAGCCCAAAGCAAAGAAACTTGATGTCTCTGTCAGTCTGCGCAGCCTTATCAGGGGTAAATTCCTGTTTGGCCTACTGAAATGCTGGAATAGCTAGAAGATCTTCATCATATCCTTGTGGACCCTCAAGGGCCCTTGGTTTGGGAAGGATTTCCATCCAGGAGGCTGGTACAACCAGGGTATAGGGTCTGTGGGAGGTAAGGGAAATATGGGCCGCATCTGTGCATTTGTTTACTTTGCTTCTTCAAGGGGGCCTGAGCATAAGAATTTCTAATTTGTAGCTACGGCTTTCATGCCCTCAAGTTCTCAAGTATTTGTATGACTGTAATTCTTGTATTAGCTGGAATATTTCTTTTCACTTTTTGTTTGTTTGTTTTTCTCCTTTGTAATTCATAGCTTGGTGTAAAAATTGCCAAGGCGGTTGCCTGCCACAACTTTGTAAAAGCCAAAAAGGACGCTGAAAATTCACAGGTTGCCCGAAAAAAGAAGAAACTTGCATGGGGGTAAGTTTGGAGACGAAAAGGACACTGAAAATTCACAGATTTCCCGTAAAAAGAAGAAACTTGCATGGGGGTAATTCTAGGAACTTCATAGGGATTACAGAACTCCTGGAATACATCATATGAATCCAGTTTGTGTGTGATTGTTACTCATTTTATTCTTTGTGTCTTTGCTGCATGTTTGTCATATTATAAATATTGGAGGCATTTCTTCATCCTTTTTGATATTTATTTTGTCATCGATGGAGTATGTGAAAATGTTTTAAGTTTATTTTACTGTGGCACTTTTAGTAAGCATGTTTAGGAAAGTATTTCAAAATAAATTGAGATTTCTATGTTCTTTATTTTAGGTTTGAAGCAAAGAAGAGATGGGAAACCAAGAGCAACATGGGATATATGTAACTTGCCATAGTTCCTCAAGACACTTGAGTCTTGACTTGGGTTTTTGCTTGAGTCTTCAACTGCTCAATTTACTGAAAAGATTTACCTGCTTATGTTAACTATGTCAGGAAACTGATAGATCGGAAAAATAAGCATAAAATTTGGGAGTTGATTATTAAATCTTTTCAGTCTTTTTCTAAAGAGTTCATTCTATTGAAGTGAATGAGATGGAGCATTCTGTTATTTGTACAAGAACTCTAGGCATACATAGGAAAAAAGATAGGACTTTATTTGTTTATTTACTTATTTATTGAATCCTCCAGTATAAAATCAATTTTACTTTTCATCCATTTGGTGTAGCATAGCCAGTGAGTTCCTTGTTCTTTCTTACCTGTACCCAGTGTAACTGCACTTATTCTGGAATCGTGTTTTTAAGATTGGCATTTGTTTATAATGGATTAGTCTTAACTGCAAGAAAGTTTCGATACTGTCTTTACAAGTGACTTTAATTATCTTTTTTTTTTTTTAAAGATTTTATTTATTTATTTGAGAGAGAGAGAATGAGAGACAGAGAGCATGAGAGGGAGGAGGGTCAGAGGGAGAAGCAGACTCCCTGCCGAGCAGGGAGCCCAATGCGGGACTCGATCCCGGGACTCCAGGATCATGACCTGAGCCGAAGGCAGTCGCTTAACCAACTGAGCCACCCAGGCGCC
>NC_138374.1:11493009-11514048 GCF_054177405.1 Leptonychotes weddellii
CTTCCTTTTTCTTTCTTTCTTTTTTTTTTTTTTTAAAGATTTTTATTTATTAGAGAGAGAGAGAACGTGACCTGGAGGAAGAGCAGAGGGAGAGGGAGCGAGATCACAAGCAGACTCCCCGCTGAGCACAGAGCCTGATGCGGGGCTTGATCCTAGGACCCTGAGATTATGACCTGAGCCTAAATCAAGAGTCAGATGCTTAACTGACTGAGCCACCTAGGTGCCCCTCCCCATTACTTCTTAAAAGATTGAATGAATTAATGAGGATAAGGTGGATTGGTGCCACAGGAAGTAGTTTTCATTAGATGTGTGTTTCATAGACCTAACAAGAAGTGGCTTTGAGAAATCATATAAGAAGCTGGCAAATAAGACTGGATGTTTGGTGGTTTGACATCTGCCTGCACAGTGCTTAGCAGAGGTGAAGAGCTGCTTATCGCTGCTTTCATCAGTTCACCTCCCTTCCTCAGCCTTCGTCAGAGGTTTGCTAGCTTGCTGGTATAAACTTTCTCTGGGTTGATAATATAAATTCAGGAACATTAGAAAATGAGCCATGATTATTATTTGATTATTGTTTTATTATTATTTTGTTATTTTTAGACTTAAAATTTTAACAAAATTTTACTAATTTATGGTAGCATATTTAATGTTTTTCCTCTGTTCTGGAATAAGTAAATAACTAGTTGCTATTTAAGAGAACAAAAATAATATCTTGCTTCCACTTAGGTGAGAAGAGCCAGTATAGAAAAAGCAAGATTTTAGGAGATTGGGTATCTACTTAGAGAATTCATCATAAAAAGGTGTCCAGACCAAATATTGGAAAATCTTATATTTTATGATTTAATATCCCCTGTTGTGTTTCCCTACAACATTTCATTTCAGACTCCTAGTAGGGGAATACAAACTTACTGAATAGAAACCTTTTCCCTAGAAAATCCACCATGGGAGAAGTATCCACTGCACAATCCGGTGGTTTTGTCTGAAGCATTAAACATGTTGTCGTGGCGCAGGTGGGTAGTGTAGGTATTCTCACGCACAGGGCCCGCAGATGGACATCTCCCTGCAATCTACGTCTCGTTTTCTTTCTTTTCCCGTATCTACTTCCTTCGAGCACTTAGTGACCCCTGCAGGCAATGCTTCGCCTCTCTGCTCATGCTGAGGCCTTGCCAGAGTGGCCTCTTGAGGGGCTGATTTGGGAGCCCGTGACCCGAAGTGCAGCCGTAGAAGCCCTTCTTCAGCCTGTCCGGTGCTGGTGGTCATGCTGCCCTCCTCGGGGCTCTGACACAGATGGGAGCATTTTAAGCCTGTGGTGGGCATTACGGTGGGATCGAGTGTAGCAGCGGACTCATTGGATGAGGGGGGCTGCATCTCCTAAGTCTTCATTTCTGGGGGGCCTGGGTTGTGAAAAGCTCCAAAATATGGTACAGCAGGAAAGGGGGGGCGAGGGAGGGGACTGGGGGAGAGGAAGGGACTGGTTGTCTGCGATGAACCCGGCTGGCATGTCGTTGCGACCGGATTTATTTTACCAGCTTTAATTTGAAGTAGACATTTTGCTCAGTAAAGCAATAAAATGGGAACATTATTCTTAGAGCACCCATGTTGCCCAAAAAGTGTAGTCATTTGTCTTTTCCATCTGCTCACAGCAAAATGAGGATTCTTTTTGGAACAGTAATAACTTCAGTTCCTGAAGCTTCGGCATGTGCATTTACTACTGCTCAAATGCCTGAATTAGACGAGGGATGTAAATGTCAGTTATTGTTAACTGAGATTAATACGTTTCAGGCCATCATTGTGGCATTAATGTAACTGTGAGTTACTGTTTCAGTACTTCAGGCTAAAACAACTTACTAAGGACAGTAATTTTGAGCTTTATAGCACTGGTTCTGAGAAGGAAGGTTGGTAGTGCGTTCTTGTTGGGAGCCCTCAGGATGTTTCTGATTTTCAGCAGAACATTCTATTTCTTTCACCAAAAGGAGAGTTTGAATGTATAATCTCAGGTTTGCTATAATTAGTTCTGATGACAGAGTTAAATACCTTGGCCAAAACTATATAAATCAGTAGTTAAACAGGTTTCTGCAACTGATCATAAATCTCAAACTCCATATGTTAAGCACATTTATTTTTTTAGAGAGACAGCTAAGGGAGGGGCAGGCCAAGGATGGGAATAAAATGTTATCTGAACTTTGAGTAACAGCCTGGAACCTCATATTTAAAATTTACTGATTTCCTTGCTACCTTTGGTCTAAAATGTTCCTTTTCAGTATTTTAATAACCTCGCTTATTGTTTAAGCCAAGTTTGAATTTAATTCTTTTTTTTTTTTTTTTAAGATTTTATTTATTTGACAGAGAGAGAGCACAAATAGGCAGAGAGGCAGGCAGAGGGAGAGGGAGAAGCAGGCTTTCTGCTGAGCAGGGAGCCCGACGTGGGGCTCGATCCCAGGACCCTGGGACCATGACCTGAGCCGAAGGCAGCCGCTTAACCGACTGAGCCACCCAGGCACCTTGAATTTAATTGTTAAACTATCAAGTTTAATTTCCAAAATGTCCAAATTTCTATTTGCTAGGTAAAGATACCTCTTTTTTGGAAATGTTTTGTCCTGCTACACTATAAAAAAAATATTTTATGAGGTCGATATTTAAATAAGATGCCAATTGCGTGTGTTTTTTTATGAGATAAGGTTTTGGGGAAGCAAGGTAATGTTATGTCAGACTGCATTTTGGAAAATTAACTTAGTGTGAAACCCAGTAGTCAAATTCAGAACCAACTGAAACAATTCAAGTTTTTCCATGTTGGCAGAAGTCGCTTTTATTTTTAGTGTCTGGCAGAGCAACAAATGCTTTGCATGTCAATTTAGTATTTTTTCGAGCCAACTGTTTATTCATTGGCTTTAAATTTACACTCTACTAAAGTCTTAGTCCTGACTTTCATGAAACAAATAGTAATATTTGGACAAAATATGTACACGGAAATCTTTTTCCAAAACCAAATGTAGATTGGTA
The DNA here is from genome assembly GCF_054177405.1 of Leptonychotes weddellii. Classification (NCBI taxonomy): domain Eukaryota; kingdom Metazoa; phylum Chordata; class Mammalia; order Carnivora; family Phocidae; genus Leptonychotes; species Leptonychotes weddellii. The sequence continues at coordinate 11,496,007 of NC_138374.1, forward strand.
TTCGTGGCATCAGTGCCTTTTAACATGGTAATGGATCTAAAAGTACTTTGAAAGTCTAAGGCATTTAGAAACCCAAGGCAATGCATTTCAAGGAATTAATTTTTATTATGAAGTAATCAGCATCTTTCTAGGTTTTCAGATTTAAATTAGTGAGAGACTTTCTGCTAGGAGGTGGAATATATGTTAGAGTAAATTTCAATGAACTATCAAAAGATTATTTTATCAGCGTGTATCTATGCATGACCTCTGTAGCCTACTGAGACAATAAGACCCATTTTCCATTTTGAGGTTGGGATGCTCTCTATAGATTTTGATAAAATGAGCAGAACTGCCTTCTTTAGTCTTTATAATTTTATCCCTCTTCCACACTGCTCACCTTGAAACACACACACACACACACACACACACACACACACTCTCAATGTTGGAGCTGTCATCAACCCCGAGACTTAGTGGGGAGGTGGTTTGTGACTGCAGTCAAGAACATGGTGGTATGTAGCCGATCAAGATGGCCATGAAGAGACTGAGAAAGGAGCCTCCAAACCATTGTGCTCTAATGTTAAAATGAAGTGTGTTGTTTCTTCAGCGGTATCTCCTTCTACTCACTTGTGAGTATTCCAGATTCACTTCGCTAGAATTTCTTCAGATACAGGGGTGCCATCAGAATAGCTTCCTGTAGCACTGGCTTTTGTGATCTTGATCCCCAGAACACAAGTACAGGCTTTTCTGAGGTGGCAGGGCCAGCGGGCGGGGCCCTCTCCATTAAATGCCGTGCAGTATGCTGTGTTTTTAGATGGGCTTGTAAAATCAAGAATTAGCTAAGGGATACTTCTTTTTTTATTAGTATTAGTAACAAAGTTTAGATTTAAGTAGAGAAGGTATAAAGATATTCCTAGTGAGATGGCATTTTAAAAAAATATTTTATTTTATTAGAGAGAGAGGGAACAAGCAGGGGGAGCAGCAGAGGGAGAGGGAGAAGCAGCGCCCCCCCCCGTCCCCCGCTGAGCAAGGAGCCCGACGCGGGGCTCGATCCCAGGACCCCGGGAATATGACCTGAGCCGAACCGACTGAACCACCCAGGTGCCCTGTGAGATGGCATTTTTAAAACATCGAATTTGGGTACCTGCCTTTTATGTCCAGAACAAGTTTCTTAAGGAGGCACAGAATAAAAGGGAATGGAAGGAGAGAAGAGGGTAGTGCCCAAGAGAAGCCTTAGCTCCTGGGTGCTCCTCTGCCAGGTTTCCGATTGTGCCTATTCCCTGGCATTGTTCTAGAAGCCCCGGCCCTTACCTCCTCTGGGGCCCATGGAACGTCTCTTGCTGAATTGCTGCTGGGGGCCTGCCATGTGACAGGTATGGAATGAGGTCATCTTTTCCCACCTCTAATTTCTGAAGGGTGTGTCTGTCCAGTTATTACTTGTTCATTGAACTTAAAGGTTTAGAAACCAACAGCTATAGTACAAGCTGTAATTATTGATGTCTGTTTCATATTCATCTCTAAGTTCTGGCATTTGATCAAAAAGTTAATATATCACTTCATCTTCAGGCTGAATGTGCCTCTGCTATAAACATTTTATTGTTTGATGCATAGTGTATAATTATGACTGCCCAGAATAAAAAGTTTTCATTTGTAATGTGGTGATACTAGAAGAAGTAATTAAGAATGTCACAAGGAATAGTCAAACAATGAAGCCTTGGATTGCTGTGAATTTCTCCCTGCATGACATCTGAGAAACATTTACTGAGCACCTACTATATGTCAGATAGCACACTAACTCTTGTGGTTCCACAGATGAGTCAGCACTGTCTGATGGGAAATGTAGGTAACCCGTGTTTTGGACAACTTGATTTTTAGGTGGGATATTAGAAAATGAGTGACTTTTTCTTTGCCAAATACGAAGGAATCATTTACATGTAATAAATTAAGTAACTTACAAAAATGAGTCACATGGATGGGTGGGCCTTCGCTCCCCCAGGCTGGAGTTTCCTAGCTGGGCAGCTAGCTACAGTCTCTCACTAGCTTAGTGACTGATCCACGCGTGCGCACCTCACAGTGAGTGGGGTTGACACCCTGACTTTATTTCCCAGACTTGCTGCAGAGGTGAGGGTCGTTGACGGGGTCGGATTCAGGAATGAATTGCAGCTGTTTTTGCACAATACTTGGTAATTTCTTAGACTATATCAACATGTCCTCTGTGTTAGAATGGCTGTATCATAGTGTCTGTCCATGTAAGGGTGACGTTAACTACTGCAACAAATAGGTCCCCAAAATATGATGCCTCAACACCATAGAAGTTTACTTCTCGGTCATGGGACAAAGGAAGTTCTGTCAGTGTGGCCACTCAGAGACCCAAACCGACGGCAACTCTCTCACCTTCTTTCCCTAGTAACCCTGGTGTCACCATCTCAGTGAACCGGAAGGGAAAAGAGCATGGGAGGGCACTCATGGGAAGTTTGGGGCCTGGCCTGGAAGTGGAACCCATTACTTGTCATTTTGCACTGGCAGGAGCTTCATTAGTTCACCACACTTAACCACAACGGAGGCTATGAAGTGTAGACTGGCTGTTTCCCAAGAAGAAGAGGAGAGAGATTTTAGCAAATACCTAGCAGTGTTTGCCACCTTGCCTCAGTCACATCAGACCTTGACTTGGAGGCATAGCTAAGTTCTGCTGAGGCATGATGTTGAATAGCGCTGACCGCTATTTGTGATTTGATGTAGGCATTCTTACTTGGCTGTGTTGACAGAGCTGACCAAGATGGCCACTCAGTTACCAGGTAATGTGCATGGTAGAGGTCCCAAGGATCTCGTGTGATGTATAGGTGCTGAAATAGAATTATATGCTCAGTGAGGGCTCAAATGAGAATGTAGTTGCCACCCACGGAAAATCAATCGAGGCTTCATGGCAGAGGCGATGTTTAGTAGAAGTCAAAACGGGTAATTGGGACTTCAGCTGGGACACACAGTTGAAGCATGAGGATCCCAGGCAGGAGGAGCAGCATGGCACAGTGGGGGCAGAGCGAGGGGTTCAGCAGCAGCAGGGTAGGATGGAGTTTGGAGGTCGAGCAGCTGAGCGACGACGCTGGAGAGGGTGGCTGGAACCCACTTGGACAGTTTGTGAGACAGGCTAGGAAGGTTGGACTGAGTGTAGGGAGTGAGGGGACATTGACCCATATTAAGCAAGAAATGTGCAAACTCACGTAGAAGAATGGTGGGTTGGAAGGCAAAACAAAACTGGCCGGTTAAGTGGTTTCAGTAGCCCGGGGAAGAGATTAAGAGAACCTAAACCAGGGCTGTGGGCATTGAGAGCAGGAACCCCGGAGGTGTTCAGGCAGCAGACCTGACAAGACGTGGTGACTGCATGGGGTGGGAGGGGCGCGGGGAGGGTTGGGTGCCTCTGGATGGTGATGTGGAGTGAAGAGGGTAGTTGGAGAGCCAGTAATGTAGGTCATATTTAGCAATTTAGTCCCATTTAGTCATGCCAAGCCCAACATTTTGTAGTAAGTCATCTTTAGTGATGTAGATTGTGGAACCCCACTGTGTCGAGGTACCTGTGGATGCTACTGAGCCACCAGGCAAGATAACAGGGTGGGAGGCAGCCCTTCGAGACAGCATCAGAGGGCTGTGGGGAGCTTGGCCAAGATCAAGGCGTGATCACAATAGACAGTGACTTTGTTCCAGTTTCCTAGAAGGGATGTCTCATGTGTCTTGTGGAAGTTATTTTTAAAGGTGTGTGCTTCTGGAAGAACCTGTAAGGGAGGGAGGGAAGCTGATGTGGAAGGGGAAGAGCCAGTTGAGCCTTAGATCTGTGAAACCCCTCCCCCCACCCCTTGCAGCAAAAGAGCCAGCCTCTCCTGCCCTCACTGGGTCAGTCAGGGGCTGTGGGCTGCCCTTGGGGTGGAGGGCCATGACTTCCCTGGGCAAGGTGGCCTCCCTCGTGGTGAGCAGTCCTCCAGAAAGGGGGACCTGTTAGCAGCCTAAATAGCAGCCAGGGATGGGTACACTGATGCAGTAATGGGGAGATAATGGGAGTGTGACTACGTGTGCCGGGTACATGCACAGACAATCCCGGTCGTGGCTTGGGTCCAGGTCTCCAAGCGGTGTGGGGTGGTGGACGGGAAGCCTGGAGGATGTAAATAATCCACACTTCGCCTGATGTCATGAGTAAATGTGAATTGATATGACTGATTGTGCTACATGGAAGCCTGCTGGATTTGAAATCCTAAGTGTTGGGAGCGTTGATTCCAAGAATGAACTAAACCCTTTAATTTTAATAACCATCTCTGAGATAGTATGAAAACTAGCAAGCTGTTTAAAGATTTAAAAAACTCATGATCAACCTACAACCGTGCATACAGCAGATGCTGTTCAGACAGTGGAAAAGGAGTAAAAATTAAACCTACTACTACAGGATATGTGCTTAAATATATAGATAAATAGATATCTATAGATAGATACATAAATACAGATATAAACAGAGAGAGGAGTAACTTCTGAAATAAGGTCCATGGAATCTTGTCCCATAAAGGAAAACAGATTTGTGTGGTCAAATATGGGAAATATTGCATGCTGTTGTCTCAGTGTACTTCATCAACACATTAAGGGCTCTGAGAAGTCAGTAAACTTCTGCTGATAGCGCAGTGCTTATTAGTTTTTGTTTAAAAATATGTGGGTTTTTTTTTTTTTTGTCACCTAACCATTTATTAATAATCCACACATTTAGTTGCAACACCCTGGGAAATACAGATCTAACTGTATAATAGCTATGGAATGGTAACATTTTAGACTAACAGCTCTCTTGCTCTGGGAACTTTGGGAAGAGCCTGTGTGCGTTCCCAACTCTGTGTTTGTGCTGAACTCCTCCCATCCCCATCTAGCCTAACCCATCCTTTATTTGAGGCTCACCTTAATTTCTCATATTCCCAAGGTTTCCTTGACCTCTTCCTCCAAGGCATGGAAATCACATCCTTGGAACCCTTGTATTATGTAGGTTTCCAAGTCCAACCCAGACCTACTGAATTACTATGTGGTTTGGAACTTTTGTTTTAAACCTCTCAGGTGATCCTCATGCCCAGCAGCTAGCTGGGCACAGAATTTCAGGCCAACATTTTGTGTGGATGAAAGGATGGATGGATGGATGGATGCATGGATGGATGCATGGATGGATGGATGGCTGGCTGGATGGATGGGTAAATACATGCATACCTGATCCTTCCTGCTAAACCATTTGAAATCCTGTCTAGATGTTCTTATTAAATCCTCATGACTGAGAACAGAAACCTCGGAACTTTTGTTCCAAGGAAATGTTCTACTGAATATTTTTTAAAACTCTGAGAATTCAGTGTTGTCGGGCACCTGGGTGGCTCAGTTGGTTAAGCGACTGCTTTCGGCTCAGGTCATGATCCTGGAGTCCCGGGATCGAGTCCCACATCGGGCCCTCTGCTTGGCAGGGAGCCTCCTTCTCCCTCTGACCCTCCCCCCTCTCATGTGCTCTCTCTCTCTCATTCTCTCTGTCTCAAATAAATAAATAAAATCTTTAAAAAAAAAAAAAAGAATTCAGTGTTGTCTATGTTCCTGCCTTAAAGCAATGCCTTAATTCTTCATATATCACAGAAAAGTCTAGCAGGTTGAGAAGCTAACATGTTCTCATTACTCTTTCCATACAATGCTCCTGGAAGCACATTACACCTATTTTTATAGATGAGGAAACGGAGCTGCCGGGACCTTTAAGAGAGAACTTGAAAGCCATACATTTAGCATAAACGATCAGGATTAGACCCAGGCCAGGCCTTTGCTCTTTCTCCCCATTCCAGTGCTTCTCAAAGTGTGAGCAGGCACCACCTGCAAGCAGAAGAATCACTTGTTAAACATGTAAATTACAGGGGGTGGGACCTGGGGTTCTGCATTTTAATAAGCTGTGATTAATGCATACTAACATTGAAGAATCATTGTCTTGGAGTAGCACCTCCTTGCTCTAGGGGGAAGCTGGAATGGGAAAGAACAACAAGCCATTGAAACTTGCACGTCTTATCACAAACCATAGGGAGGGAGGTGTACCATGTAGTATAAATTCTGAGTCTAAAATTCCATTAATATAAATGGTCATAGCCCCCAACTGGCCGGCTCTACTCAGTAAATCACTTTCATTAAAAAAAAAACGTACTGGCAAAAAAGGCTCCGTGTCAAAGAACTCAATTGGAATCCTTGCTTGGTACTTGCATCCTTGCCAACAGTGCTCAAAAATAAAAAAGAAAAAATCCAAAGTCCCTGTACATAAAAGTTCCATTCCCCATGGTGGAGGGCTTAATTAAAGTCCTCAGATGTTTCTCTGCACCTTGGAAGGCATTTTTATGAAATCCACAAATTACCAGAAGTGGCTCCAACAATTCTTGAGGTCAGAAGCTGTGTAAATTGGGCGGCTCCATCAGGAACAAGCTGCCTTCTGTCGGGATTCAATGTCCTCGATGCTTTACCTCTAGCCTTGTGGCAGTAAGGACCGCCTAGGGCACTAGAGCATTCTCCAAAGTTAAGGACACGTAACCGTCTGGAAGAAATGGGTTTTCCCCCATTTTCTTTCCTGATTCTTTAAATAAATATGTGTTGAGGGCCTGGGATGTGCCCGGCACTATTGTAAGCTCTGAGGAGGATATGGCGCTAGGGGAGAAAAAAAGACAAATCCCGAACTTCATGGATATCCTATTCCTGTGGGGAAGACAGAAAATAAGTTAATTACATGGTATCACAGTGGTCCCCAGAGTGGGGTGCTTGACCAGGAGCACCTGGGAAATGTAGAAATCGCAAGTTCTCAAGTTCCAGGCCAGACCCAAGTCAAAAACTGTTGTAACAAACACTCCAGGTGACTCTTCCACACTCACGTTTGAGAACCGCTGGGCTCTGTAATGGTGAAAAGTTATGGAGAAAAAGAGAGGGTCCAGGGAGGTGTTGCTGAGACATGCAAATGTTCAAATAGTGAAGTGGTTACACACTGGACTCTTGGAGAAACCCAGATTCAAATTCCAGCTCTGCCACTATGAATCATGTAGCCTCAAGTGGGTTACTTAACCTCTCTGCATCTTGGGTTCTCCTGCAAAGTGAGAGATCATAATAGTACCCATCTGATAGGGCTGTGGGGTACTGAGATCCTGACACACAGCAAATAATGTCCTTGTGGGGAGTCAGTTCTCTGGGGTCTCTTGTATTTCTGCACATCTTGCAAGCAAGCAGTAACTACCCTTTGTTCCAAACTATATTTGCAAGGATGTTTGTATATAAACAGCCTTGGAAGATTGAGACAGTGCCTCCCTCTGGGGCAAAGAGCAGCCATGTTTACTGTCAGTATAATAAAGCAGATGTCTCCCTCTGGAGCTCAGACAGCCATGCTTAACTCCCATTATAAAAGATTCAGTTCCCTAAGCTCAGAGTTCCTCTCCTTTAATGTGAGCCATGCAGCGAGCAGGTGGCATCTGGCCCTCTTCGTATCACACTGTAGGAATTGGCACAAACAATGCCAGGACAATGGCTTGCTGCTCCTGAGATAGAAACTGTCCCTTTGTCTCTGCATCTAATGTCTCCCCCCAGCAGCCACGAAACAGTGGCAGGCTCACTTGCTAACTCGAAGCAGGGTGAAGTCTCAGCTTGTTCTCAGTTCATGATAATACCATATAAGTGTTTATGTAGGTGTGTGTTGGTATCACTGTTATTACTCCCTGTGGTGTGCCAATTTTCTGGAAGAAACAGAAACGTACCTGGTGGATCCAGCCTTCAGAGAGTTTCCCGGTGACCCAAAGAGGTTAAATATTTACGTAACATTGACACAAAAGACAGTGAAGCTTGGGTTTGAATCTAGGCTCTGGACTCTGACTAGCCACGGGAACTGTCTAAGTCTCAATATCTTATTTGGAAAGTGGTGTTAATGATGCTTACTTTGTGAAGTTGTGAACATTAAGATCATGCATGCAGTGAATTTAGCAGAAGACCTGGCATGCAGTAAACAGTTACCGTTAGCTGGTATTACTGTATTAATTTTGTGGGTAGAATATGGTCAGAGCATTTTCTATTCTTTCCCTGGATCTTTAGGGAAAGAAGACCCAATCCTGTACTAGAATGCAGGTAGAAGCTGTTTTAGTTGAAACTACTCAAGCCTTTGGATTCTGTCCAAAGAATTCCCCAAAGCTGAGTTCCTATAGGTGAGGTGGATAAAGAACTGAACTTAGAGTCAAAAGGCTCTCAGTTCATATATAATCTGAAGTTTAGTATAATATAATAATTTGAAATTTATATGATTGTGAAAATTATATTAATGTTCATAAAATTCTTAGCATACACTATGTTCAATTAATGTTATTCAGTCCCCTAGACCTCAACACCATGATTTAAGGGACTGTGCCCTTTTCAGACTGTATCCCTAGGACCTTTCACACTGATAGGTACAGGGCTCGATAAATATTTGTTGACTGAGTTCGTGAGCAAAAGGACCTACTAACTAGTTAACAAATTCTTACTTTCTTCTGTCTCTTCTTTGGAAACATTTTTGTTTTAAAGCATTGTCACTATATTTGTCTGAAACCAAAAAAATCTTGACAAAGCCTCATTTCCTCATCTTCTCTGCCACTGGTTTTTAACTTTCTGGAGGCTACAGACAGACCCTGTCTCTGAAAGGATACATGTGTAAACATACACACTGCATTTTGACATGTTTCCAGTCATTCCAAGCCCTCTTGAACTCTTTCCACCTAGAGGACCCTGCTTAAACACTCCTGTTCTAGGGTACCCAGCCCTCTGAGGTGGGTACAGAATCACATCCTGTCTATCTGTCCAAATCAGCAAGCTATCATGGACAATCTACAACATAGTAGCTTTTCCTTTTTCTCTTCAAGGCCACACAAGACCTACTTCCAATCTACTTAAGATTTAGGGGTACAAAGAGTTAAAGCAATTCAGGTATTTTGGGTTCCTTACAATAGACTTGTGGTTTTTGAGATAAGCTAATGGAAATGTTATTTCTAAAAAAGTAATTCAGTCTTACTGATCATGCTTATAATCCTGATAATTCTAAACATACTTTCTATAACCATATTTCTCCTCCCCTTCCATTCTCTAGTTGTGAGAAAACCCACCCAATGGTCAAAGCTTTACCAAGCTTCTCATGGCCCTAGGGAACTGAGCAGTCAAGACCCTTCTGGAAGCAGAAAGGAGGATAAGGCAAGAAAAGACTTTCTAAAACTAAATCATGTCAAGTGCCTTGCTTGACCTCAGAAAACTACTTAACCAGGTTGGTAATTGATTGACAGGGGAACTCAAAGGGGGAAATGGGGAATGTATGAAAACACTTAAGTAAAACTGCCCAAAGGAAGAACCTGAAAAGTTCAGCCATAGATTTTCTGAGAAGATTTAAAGTGTAGGCATTAGTGTATTCAAGAATTAGGCAGTGAGTTTTCCCCATTTGGAAGCTAAAAAAGGAATGATCTCCTGCCCAAGACAAAGAAGAAAATGATTTGGGCCCAGAGGGAACTGTCACTCACATATACACTGTCCAGGGGGCCATAGAAGGATTATAGCCGCCATTTTGGCTTCTCTAAAGTGAAGCAGCAAAACAATGTCTAGTGGTTGCTAGGCAACCATTAGCCCATTGCTGCCCTTTTCCATTAAACATTATCTGCCTTCTTAGATTGTTTTAATTTATTTTTTAAACAGGAAAGGTAGTGCAACAGAGAATTACCAGTGCGACCTAACAATAAAAATGCATTTGAGGTGAAGGCTTTGCAAAGGTTAGATCACTCTTGGGTGGGATGTTAAAGATAGTGACAGTTGTCTGAAACCGCTCCCCCCCCAAAATTTCACCGTTTGACCTCATGTTTCCTGATGCCAAAAATAATAAACTGGAGACATAATGATAATCTCTGATCATTATGAAACTTAAGGCCAGAAATGTTTATATTGATCTAGTTTGAATAGTCTTCTTTGTGCTCTGCTATGATCTACCCCACTCTAGTTCTTGTCCTAAAGCAAGTCTATCAGCAAAGACTGGTTGTCAAAGGTGGTGAAATGAAGTTCTGGCTCTGACCAGCTTTGCAGACAGCTAAAATCCTCTTATTCACAGTCCTTGAGCATAGACACATGGAAATAACACCTGTTTGTGAAAGGGACACTTTCTGGGACATAAAACTGAAAAGTACCTGGAAGGAGAAAATACAAGTCTTTACTCAAAACCCATTTGCATTCAAGTTTTAGAGCTACATTTATAACTTTCCCAAGAGGATGAGAGGTGCCCAGCAAAAGGGTGTAAAATCAGGATTAGGAAAAGTTAACTGCTAGCCTGTCATGCACCATGCACAAACATGTGTTTTTTTGTTTTTTTGTAAAGATTTTATTTATCTACTTGACAGAGACACAGCAAGAGAGGGAACACAAGCAGGGGGAGTGGGAGAGGGAGAAGCAGGCTTCCCGCGGAGCAGGGATCCTGATGCGGGGCTCGATCCCAAGACCCTGGGATCAATACCTGAGCCAAAGGCAGGTGCTTAACGACTGCGCCACCAAGGCGCCCCCAAACATGTGTGTTTAAATTCCAGTGGGTTCACTGTCTGTCTCAGAGGACCTGTCTGGGAAAGGATTCAGGGAAAGAAGATAGGTTGATTCCATGGACTGGGCTCAAACACTTACAGCCACACATAGAAAGTTAGCTCTCTCACTCCCACAAACACCCAAGATAAAGGAGATGGGAGCGGTTGTATGGCCTGGGAGGATGGAATATGTGAACAACTAGGTTCCAAGCCTGGTTCTCCTGCTCACCAGTTGTGAAGACCCTGGGCAACTTTCCTGTGTTCTTTATCTGTAAGTGAAGGTAGGATAACCACTTCATCAGGGCTGTTAAGAGAACCAAACAATGTGGTGGATGGTAAATGGCAGCTACCGATTTGATTATTACTTTACTCCGGCTGTTACCATCACCTCCACTACTAGTACTATTCCTATGTAGTGGAGAAACACTGTTTCAGGTTGCCCCTTTCAGACATCTTCTCTTCCTCCAGGCTGCCTTTGGTGTTCCAAGGTAACTTCATCTGGACAGCAAGAATGTATAAATATATCAATATATGTGCATAATATTGCTCAGGACCGTTTAACAGGGAGGGACTCCGTACCCATCAGATACCTGGCCTTTGGAGAGTTGACACCTTTGGACAAAGATGGACCAACAACGTGATGCCTGCCAAGCTGTGGGACCCTGGCTTGACAGGTGTTGGTCTGACTGCCAGTGCATATGCTCACCTCTGCTGAGATACAGCCACCGTGCTTTGACATGGGGCTAAGCACTTCATAGGCATTATCATTTAATTGTACAGCTCTGTGAAATAGATACTATTACCCTTATTTTACACATATGGACGCTTAAGTGCAGAGAAGTTCTAGAACTGGCCAAGACCAAGCCAGGGTAAACGGCAAAGCCAAAGCCCAAAGTCCTGCGAGTGCTGTATTGACATACTGGCCATGGTCTTGATGAGGTGGGACAGCTGGGGCCAGGAGAAAAGAAGGCCTGTGCAAGTCACACATCCTCACGGAATTTTTAAGCCTCCCCATCTTCTTCTAATTGGTCTAGGAGGTACAGGGCTGAAGAGGACCTAACCAGTGCAAATAATGGCAGCTGACAGCAGAATCATAAATATAACCTGAATTCCCAGACAACCAACAGGCACATCCTTGTTCAGGTTATTAGCTCAAAAAGAACAGCTGACAGGAGACGTTTACATGAGATGTGCATTTAAGCTTTGTGGTTGGCTGGGGATAGAAAGTAGGTAAATAAATGACAGTGGTTAGGAGAAGTAGGAAAACTGGAATCAGAGGATTTTGATGTCTAGATCCAGCAAAATGAAAATAAATTCATTTATTCACTCAATATGTATTCAGTATTATGTGCCAGTATATGCCAGGCATTGTATAATACTAGCAAGTTATTTTATGGATATTGACACACGGACTGTCAAGTTTATATGGAGAGGCAAAAGACCCAGAATAGCCAACATGATATTGAAGGAGAAGAACAAAGTTGGAGGACTGACCCTACCTGACTTCAAGACTTAACTATAAAGCTACGGTAATCAAGACAGTGTGGTACTGGTGAAAGAATAGATCAGTGGAACAGAAAAAAGAGCCCAGAAATAGACCCATATAAATATAGTCAACCGATCTTTGACAAAGGAGCAAAAAGCAATACAACGGAGCAAGGGTAGTCTCTTCAACAAGTGGTGCTGGATATCCACCAAAATAAAAATATGGATATCCACACAAAATAAAAAAATGAATCTGGGCCCAGACCTTATTACACCCTTCACAAAAATGAACTCAAAGTGGACCATAGGTTTAAATGTAAAATTCTAAACTATAGAATTCCTAGAAGATACAGGAGAAAACCTAGATGACCTTGGGTATGGTGACGCCATTTTGAATACAACACCAGGCATGAACCATGAAAGAAATGATAAGATGGACTTCACTAAAATTAAAGATCTCTGCTCTGAGGAAGACAATATCAAGAGAATTAGAAGACAAGCCATAAGTTGGTAGAAAGTATTTATAAAAGACACATCTGATGAAGGAAAATTATCCAAAATATACAAAGAACTCTTAAAATTCAATAAGAAAACAAATGACCTGATTAAAAAATAGGCCAAAGTTCTTAACAGACACTTCATCAAAAGAGATACATAGATGGCCAATAAGCATAGGAAAAGATGCTCCACATTTTATGTCCTCAGGGAAATGCAAATTAAAACAACAATGAGGCACCACTACATACCTATTAGAATGGCCAAAATCCAGAACATAGACACCACCAAATGCTGATGAAGATGTAGAGCAACAGAAACTCTCATTCTTCACTGGTGGGAATGCAAAATGGTACAGCTACTTTGGAAGACAGTTTGGTGGTTTCTTATGAGCTAAACATACTCTTCCCATATGATGTAGCAATTGTGCTCCTTGATTTTTACTCAAAGGAGGTGAAAACTTAAGTCCACTAAAACCTACACATGGATGTTTATTCACAATTGCCCAAAATTGGAAGCAACCAAGATGTCCTTCAGTAGGTGAATGGACAAATAAACTCTGGTACATGCAGACAATGGAGTATTATTTAGCACTAAAAAGAAATGAGTTATCAAGCCACAAAAGGACATGGAAGAAACTTAAAAAGCATATTACTAAGTGAAAGAAGGCTATGTATGATTCCAATGTCTATATGACATTGTGGAAAAGGCAAAACTATAGTGAGAATAAAATGATCAGTGGTTACCAGGGCGGTGTGGCGGGGTGGGGGCGGAGGGGTGGGGAGGGAAGGAGGGATGAATAGTCAGAGCACAGAGGAGATTTAGGACAGCAAAACTATTCTCTAGGATATAATAATGGTGGATACATGCTATTACACATTTGTCTAAACCCACAGAACACCAGGAGTGAACCCGAATGTAACCTACGGACTCTGGGCAATGATGTGTCACCATAGGTCCATTAATTATAACAAAGGTCCCACTCTGGTGGGGGGTCTTGGTAATGGGGGAGGCTGTGCATGTATGGGGGCAGGAAAATCTTTGTGGGAAGAGATTTTGGGAAATCTCTGTACCTTCCTCTCAGTTTTGTTGTAAACCTAAAACTGCTCTAAAAAAGTTTTTATTTAAAAAAAGAAGAAGAAGAAAACCAAAGGATGCAGCCTTCCTTGTTGCAGACAGACACCTCCCTCTTGTAGCTTGCAGTCCAGGGCACGAGAAAAAGAGTCACCTACCTAGATAAAAAGTATAGCTGGCTAAGTGGTATAAAGGAGTTTGAAGTTCCAGGAGGGAATCTGATATGGAGATGTGACCTGATCGAGGAGGACCAGGGAGGCTTCCCTGAGGAATGAGAATAGAGCTCAGCTCTAAAAGCAGAGGGAGTCAGAACAAGAGGGCATGGAAAGGAACTCTGCCCAGAGGGAACAGCCTCTGCTATGCTCACTTAGAGGCATGAGAGAGGGTTGTGGGTGGAGGACAGAAAGTCAGGAGGGATGAGGTCTGAGATGAGCCTAGAGGGACAGGGGTAGAATAAGTCAGGTCCAACTGCACAGCAGGAGAGAGACCCAAGCACTTCCCTAATCACTAACATCTGTCAAGCCTACTCAGTGCCCGGGCTCTGAGATCGCAGGGCTGCTAACTGCAGTGGGCTGACATCTGGACCTCCCTGTCCCTGCTTCCTGCAGCCATGTGCTCTGCCATGTTCTCAGGTTCTGGGGGCGTTTCTGGTGGCCTGCCATTCTGCACACCTGCCACCTACTCTTAGCTGCATCATTTAGTTATAGCCTGTGTTTTCCTCTGTGGTTGAAGAGGCTTTACTTGGGGCTCTTATATCTGCTATGATCCCCTGCTGCCCCAAAGGGGACTATGGTTCTGGAAGTGGCTACACCGGGTAGGACAGCGATCCTCAGGAATGCCACAACTTGACTGCTGGCCATCCAAAGAACTTGCCCTTCAAAACTCAGAATGAGTAGGCTCCGCATGGCCTCCCCTGCACTCTGGGAGGATGACAGTTCACTGGCCTTTGGCATCAAGCAGACATGTGATACCATAAGAGAACAGCAAAACCAGTTCTCTGGTTTATATAAATCAGGCTCTTATAAGTTTAGTCAACACGAGTCAACTTCCCCACCTAGAAATACTTCTGAGACTTTGGCAAGGCCAGATAACTGCAATCTCAGAGCCTGGACACTGAGTAGGCTTGACAGATGTTAGTGATTACGGAAGTGCTTGGGTCTCTCTCCTGCTGTGCAGTTGGGCCTGACTTATTCTACCCCTGTCCCTCTCTAGGCTCACCTAGCACGGTGAAACCCCATGCTGGAACATCACCCCATCACAATCATGTATGTATTTTTCTTATCCTCAATTATTTATTATTTATTTATTTATTTAAATTCACTTTTTTTTAAAGATTTTATTTATTTATTTGAGAGAGAGAGAATGAGAGACAGAGAGCACGAGATGGAAGAGGGTCAGAGGGAGAAGCAGACCCCCTGCTGAGCAGAGAGCCTGATGCGGGACTCGATCCCGGCACTCCAGGATCATGACCTGAGCCGAAGGCAGTCGTTTAACCAACTGAGCCACCCAGGCGCCCTTAAATTCACTTTAGTTAACATATACTGTATCATCAACTATTTAAAAGGATTTACTCGAAGAAACTCCAGGGTGGTTATTTTATAAGCATGATTCAGTTGACAATTCATTAGCAAAATGAGCAAATACTTATTTGCAAATATAAAAACTATCAATTTAGAACGCCTGGGGCATCCTGCGCTGCGTCATCGACATCTGCATGAAGCTGGAGGAGGAGGGCAAGTACCTCATCCTCAAGGACCCCAACAAGCAGGTCATCCGCGTCTACAACCTGCCCCACGGCACATTCAGCTCTGATGAGGACGATGAGGATGAAGAGGAGAAGGAGGAGGAGGAAGAGGAAGAAACTTAAACCAGACGGTGATGTGAAGCTGGAGTTTGTGATTCCACTGAGCCTAGAAGGGCTTTGGACGCTCAGTGGAAAGCTTGCCTGATTCTTGCTGTCTGAAGTTTGACGGTGGAATAAAGTGTAACTATGTAGTCTCTTAAAAAACAAACAAACTATCCATTTGGTCACTATTGTGAACCGCACAGCTTACGGATATAGAGCCATCACATTAGAGTGGGGCTTTTCTTCCAGTTCCAATTTTTAATAAAAAAGTCATTGTTATGGAAAATGTCTAAACACAAATCCCCTTCATTTTTTGGTTTATGAGAACTTTGAAATTGGCCCATTGTCCTAAGTATCTCATTAAATAATAGTTTGTTAGGAAAGGATAAAGCTTTTCTGATTAGACAGTTTTAGGGGAATTGCAGTCCAGATTTTAAATCTCAATAAGTCCATCCTGAAGCCTGAGAATTTGGCATTGGAGATCAATATTTAAGGGGCTCCTGGAAATGGTAAATGATTGGAGCTGCCAACAACAGTCAGCCTCCTCTCAGAGCATCCCTGCTTACATGCTGTTTGCAGCGTCAAAGCTCCCAGCAACTACTTGGCCGGTGGTCACACTCAGAAGGAGCCCACACTCCTCTGTCTGATTGCACAAACTAGTGCTGCTGCCCAGGCAAGGTCCACGGTTCATGATGCTGCAGGCTGAGGCCACCCCCAAGATTGCCCAGGCCACCGAGAGTTTTCCTGCATGGCCAGACTTCAGGTAAGTCTCCAGAGTCCTGGTCTGGCCCTCACTGTGCAGATCCAGTTGTCTGGCCTTACCAAAGTCTCAGAAGTATTCCCAGGTGGAGAAGTTGACTCATGTTGGCTAAACTTGTAAGAGCCTGATTTATGTAAACAGGATGTTAATTTATTAATTTACATCAAGAAACAAAACTACCCAGGGAACTGGACTCTTGTACTCAGCACTCAGCAGAGTCTCTTCTGGTAAGAAAATGACCCAGGAAGCCAAAACCACAACCTGCCATCTTTAGCCTTGATGACATCCTTCTCTATACTTCTACAGCTGGCCCCTACTATCCACCCACCCCCTTCTGATGGGCACCATCTTCCTTTTGCTATGTCAATACCTTCCATCAGGTTCCTGTCCTCTAGGCCTTTCTGAAGTGACTTTGGGTATCTATGTTCCAACCTTTTAAGTGTAGAGTTAATTCCCTGAAATTCCTGGTTCCTGGTGGTGGTGGTGAGGTGGGTACTCACTGATGTCCTGTTGTACCTCTTCCAATTTACAAACTGTAGTAAAATCTCTTGTCTTTAAAGAAAAACGAAACTACTTTGGGACTCTTTAGCAAAAGAGTCTGTGACTTAAAAGAGAAAGAAAATTAGTTATCCTCAGACTTTTTCAGGCAACGCTTTAGGTCATAAGAAAATGGGATAACAGAGGAACATATTTAAGATACTCGAGTTAAGAAAATGTGAGCCAAGGATTTTAATCCACCAAAACTGATCTTCAAGTATAAAGACATGAATGAACTAAATTGTCAGAAACTCCGGGAATATTGTTCCCAGGAGCTCTTCCCAAGGAATCTAGTAAAAAATAAACTTCAGACTGGGGAGACATTGATGTAAGAAATTGAAAATAAATTGCATCAAGGAAGTTTATAATATGTAATAGCTATGTGATCTGACAATGCACATATGAGGCAAAAATCGGGAGGGTAGGAACAAGAATTGCATAAGCAAGAGCAAATCCCAGCAAGGGATTAGGGAAAATCAAATCCTTAATCCCAAAGTCACACCCACTAGGATGACTATAATCAAAAAAAAAAAAAAAAAAAAAAAGAAGGAAAATAGGTGTTGGTGAGTATGTGAAGATATTGGAACCCTCATACATTTCTGAATTTCTGAGTGGGAGCATAAAATGATGCAGCCACCGGGGAAGACAGTTTTGTGGTTTCCCCAAAGAATTAAACAGGGCGCTGGCATATGACCCTATGTGATTCTACCTCTATGTGGATACTCAAGAGAATTGAAAACAGGTGTTCACACAATGTTCATTGCAGTATTATTCATAACAGCCAAAAGTTGGGAACAACCCAAATGTCCATCAACCTAATGAGTTGATCAGCCAAATGTGATATAACGATACAAGGAAATATTATTCAGTCATAAGAAGGAACAAAGTACTAATACACAAGACAACATGGATAAACCTTGAAAGCATCATGTTAAATGAAAAAGGTTAGATACAAAAGATCACATACTGTGTGATTCTGTTCGTATGAAATGTCCAGAACAGGCAAATTCATAGCGACAGAAAGTAGATTAGTAATTGCAAAGTGGGGAGGGGGGTGGGATGGAGGATGGGGAGTAACTGGTACAGTGTTTCTTTTGGGGGTGATGATAATGTTTTGGAATTAGGTAGTGGTGGTGGTCATACAACTCTGTGAATTTACTAAAATCCACTGAACTGTACACTTTTTTTTTTATTCTTATGTTAATCCCCATACATTACATCATTAGTTCTAGATGAAGTGTTCCATGATTCATTGTTTGTGCATAACACCCAGTGCTCCATGCAGAACG
>NC_138374.1:11514548-11533312 GCF_054177405.1 Leptonychotes weddellii
TGTGTGTGGTGTAAGGAAATGGTCCAGTTTCATTCTTCTGCATGTGGCTGTCCAATTTTCCCAACACCATTTGTTGAAGAGACTGTCTTTGTTCCATTGGACATTCTTTCCTGCTTTGTCGAAGATTAGTTGACCATAGAGTTGAGGGTCCATTTCTGGGCTCTCTATTCTGTTCCATTGATCTATGTGTCTGTTTTTGTGCCAGTACCATGCTGTCTTGATGATGACAGCTTTGTAACAGAGCTTGAAGTCCGGATGAACTGTACACTTTTAAGTGGTGCTTTTTACTTATGTGAATTATATCTCAATTTGAAAAACAGAGTAAATGCTGGAAGGCCATAAATACGACGGCTGAGCTTACATTTACTCAGCTATTAGTACTCTTGTTCAGACCAGTGTTTTGCAGATGTGGTCCATGAGCTACCTGTATAGAATCACCTGAGGTAACTGGTCAAAGTGCATTTTCCCTGAGGTCCCATTCTGGACCTCAAACAGAATCTCTTAGAATAGGGGCAACAGAATTTGCATTTTTAATGAGCCCTTGGGTAATTCTTTCACACAAAAAATGTTTGAAAACTCTGCCTTATCGTTAGGGTTTTTGTTTTTTGTGGCATGTGTGTGTGTTTAAATCTTTTAGTGCATGAGATGCAACTTGGGCTATAAGCCCCTAATAGGAAAAACAACTATTAATTGCAGACCAAAGGTATCATTCTGGGATCTCCTTATATCATCATTCTAGCAATTTCCTTTTCCTTCCTCCTACATTGAGCTCTTATTACCTGTACCCCACATCTTCTTTCTTAATCTCTTGTTGTGGTGGAACACATCTTTCAGGCATTCTTGAGAAAGAGGGCAGAGGAGATACAATTTATTGAGAGCTGGCCTGATCGAAAATGCCTTATTCTACCCTGTAATTGATAAATAGGCTGAATTTGGAATTTTAGGTTAGAATTAATATTCCTTCTGAATTTTGAAGATCTTGTTCCATTTTCTATCTTCCAGTAATTCTGTTGAGAAATCTGAAGATGTCACGATTCCTGATTTTTGCGTGTGTGACCTGTTTTTCTTTTCTTTTCCTTTCCTTTCTTTTCTTTTCTTTTTTATTCTCTCTGGAAGCTTATAATCTCTTTTGTCTCCTGTGTTCTGAAAGCTCATGTTGATGTGCCTTTGCAAGATCTTTTTTCATTTTTGTCCTGGGTATTTAGTGGGCCCTTTTAATATACAAACTGATATTTGACAATTATGGGAAACATTCTTGAAATATTTTATTGATCCCCCCCCCTTTTTTTTACAAGAAAATTCACCTATCTTTCTAGAATCCCTTGTGTTTTTTTTAAATCTATTTTTTCAGGTAATATTTTCAGTTTCATCTTCCAAATTTTCAATTGAGGGCTCCATTTCTGCTATTTTTTAAATTCTTAGAGCTCTTTTTATCGTCCTCAGAATTTTTCCTTTTTATACTAATCTGTTCTTGTTTCATGGCTGTGATATTTTCTTTCTCAGAGACATAATGGCGTATGTCTGTTTCCACCAAATTGCTTTATGTTTATTTGTTTTATTTTCTATGTTTTGCGTTATCATCCTTGGTTGTCTAGTTATATTTCAGAGTGGAGGGATGAGATGCTTACTTAAAGTGCTGAGAGCATGAAGGGAGCTCAACCACCGTGGCCTTATCTATGGTAGGATGGCCTCACTGGGCTGTGACTTGATGACAATATTTTAGGTTTTTCCTTTCAGATTGGTCACATTCCCAAAGATTCTATTCTCTCCTTGGAGGTTGAAGGCTAGGCTACAAACTTTCTGGGACCTAAATGAGAAAATGGGCAGGGATCTCAACTCCCAGCATGTCTACATCCTCTTAGCGCCCTGGTTTTGCTGTTTTTCCCTCCCTCAACCATATCTGGTATCAATCAGTACCAAGACACTGTCTTCTCCAGAGAGAGGGTGGGGAAGGCTATCAGTGTAAAAGCTGAATGCCTATAAACAGATTTTCAATCAGTCCTCATTTACCCAACCTCCCTACACCTTCTTGACCAGAGGTAACTGGGGCCATTGTAATTCCTTATCCTTTGTGCAGTGAGTTGGTCCTGGCTGTTCCTATTGGCCCCTTAGGATTCAGTCATCTCAGGTTTACTCCATCCTTTCTGGTTTCTATTAATTTTGTTGCTAATGACTCCTTTTTCATGTTACTGTCCTTGTATTTATATGCCTTTTTAAAAAGTGATTTTACTATTATTTGGTCAAAAAGATGAAAGTAGATAAGTTCCATCCAGCATCTTTGTCCAGGAGTCCTTCTTAGTTTTTAAAGATTTTTTAAAAATTTATTTATTTGAGAGAGAGCACAGAGGGAGAGAGAGAAGGAGAAGCAGACTCCCTGCTGAGCAGAGAGCCCAAGGCAGGGCTCAATCCCAGAACCCTCCGATCATGACCTGGAGCCAAAGGCAGATGCTTAACCGACTGAGCCACCCAGGTACCCCTAGATGTAAAAACTTCTTAGTTTTTAAAATCCACTTTACTGCAGTGTGATATATGTACAGTAAACTACACCTATTTGAAATGTGTAATTTGGGGCACCTGGGTGGCTCAGTTGGTTTAAGCATCAGACTCTTGATTTTGCCTCAGGTCATGATCTCAGGGTTGTGAGATTGAGCCCCATGTTGGGCTCCTTGCTAGGTGTGGAGCCTGCTTAAGATTCTCTCTCTTTCCTCTCCCTCTTCCCCCAACCATGCTGCTCACACTCTCTCTCTAAAAAATTAAATTAAATTAAAAAAAGAAGAAAAATGTGTAATTCATTAATTTTAATAGAAGCATATACCTATGAAATCTCTACCGCAATTAAGATATAAAACATTTCCATCATCTCCAAAATATTTCTTGTGCCCCATTTTCCATCCAAACCCCCCTCCAGCATCCCAGGGAACCACTGATTTGCTTCTCCTACTGTAGATTAGTTTGTATTTTCTATAATTTTATATAAATGGAATCATACATTATATACTCTTTTTTCGGGGTGGGGGGAGGTCTGGCTTCTTTCACTCAGCATAATGATTTTGACATTCATACTTGTAGTTGACTTTAGCAGTAGTTCATTCCTTTATATTACCAAGCAATATTCCATTGTGTGGATAAACGACACCTTGTTTATCCATTCTTCTGCCTGAGGACATTTGGCTCTTTCCAATTTGGGGCAATTGTGATAAAGTCTGCTATGAGAATTCATGCACATGTCTTGAACCTTTGCTTGGACTCTTCTGTGAGTTTTTCACTGAGCTATTTCAACCTCTTACTGAGTCCCTATCTCTAGTCTTTCTCTGTGCCCATACAGCCTACATATTACTCCCAGAACATTCTTCCGAAGGCACAGTCCTGATGATATCACACCTTTAATGGTGTCTCATAGTCTATAGGTAAGTCAAAACTCTTTATTGCCAATAACATCCAAATATCTTTATGTATCACTCATAACCCACCCCTTGGCACTTTCCTCTGGCCACACCAAACCCCACTGCCTTCTGGAAGTACCCTCCACACTCCTGGACCCTTGGACCTTCCCCCTATTCTTCCAGGAGGGTCTTCCCCACCGCTGTCCATCTGATGCTCTGCAGCCATGACAGGTGTGGAAGAAGGGCTGTTGCTTCCTGAAATTCAAATTGGCTCTCTCTCCTTCCTTTAATTTTCCACCACCCTTTTGTACTTCTCGTGAACTCACGGTTCTTCCCACAGTGGTGGCACCCTACCTGTTGAGTCAACAGGTGAGTGCATTCATAACCTGTGTGTAGGACACAGCAGAATGTAGTTTATCCCACATCATTGGAAGTGAAACAAAACATGTAAGTGAATTATCCAGGTAACTTAAGTGCAGTTAGCATTGAAAATATTAAACATTTCATGGAAATATTTCCAGAATGAGTTACAAATGCCTCTACCTTCTTAACCAGATTTAACTGAACATAATTGAGACATTGTAATGGGTCGGGGTAATCACTATAAACATCATTTATAGATTTGTGCTGTGGTATGGGGATGTCCACGGGGCAGCTGCGTGTAGTTTCCACCCCTTCACTAAATGACCCCATATGGCGATACTTTTGTACTTTTATTTCCTTTCTCCATTAGGCTGTCATTTCTTACAACACTGTGCCCACTCACTGCCTTATGTTACTCATAATTACCAATGTATGGCCTGCAGGATAAAGAAATAGGTTTTGTTCAACTGCATAGACATCAAATTCTTAAAGATAGAGATCATGTGGCTGCAATAAAATCATCCCAGGCACAATCCAGAGAACAGCTCATCTGTGAGAGCTGTTTGTCAGCTTATGTACATTATGTCCCAAGCAAAGGAGGGAAGGTCCAGGAAGAAGTGAATTGGTGATGGCTGGTTAGCTGCAGACCTGAAACCAGAACCCAAGTCCCAGTGCTCACCCAGGACCTACTCTTGCCTTGCCACGTATTTTCAGAAAGTAGAAATACATGCCTCTACTTTGGTTTATCCTACACTTTGGGTGGCTGAGTTTCTGGAAGCATGGCCATCAGATGCATGTGACTTGACTGTGTAAATATTCAAAAATGTGGACCTCCTGGCCTTCCTGTGAACTTTTTGAGACAGTGAGATTGACAGCCATACCAGCAGCTGACAGAGGGAGAGAGGGGCAGTTCCTCAGTCTGTATGTGTCCCCAAAGGGATCAGCTCCTAAATGTGCCAGAGGTTAGGTCATTACATCATTATAGGCTCTGCCCCAAAAGCTCCCCATCATGATCTTCCACATCATTGCTTGGCTCTGGGAACATTTTCAGGCAAGATTCCAGGGAGGCCAAACTTTATAAAAAGATGTTCCTTACGTGCAGAGACTGCTGGCTGCCTATCCAAAGTCCGCTGCCATGTCTTTCTTACTTACGTAATCCTAATTTTATTCAGGACACAGAGACAACTTAAAATAGATAATCTCCCAGCCTGCCTTGCAGCAGTGTGGCCATTTGATACATTTCTGGCCAATGAATGGGCAAGGCCAAACCTCATGAAGATGCTAAAGTATTTGGGAGGAAGTGTACCAATGTCTGCAATTTACTTTGAAATGCCTCAGAAATCAACACTGTGAATTGATGGGTGGAGGGAGCTGGCTCGCTGGCTAGTTGCATGATAAGGCAAGTATGGGAAAAGGTTAAGGATAGAATCTAGGCGTTGAGTAGACAAACGCCTCTTGTAATATACTTTCAACTTTACCATATGTTAAACATTTCTTTTCAAAGTAGGTTGGGAAACAAACGTCCTGTGGAGAAGGCATGTGGCCCTTAGCCCTTCATCCTTGTCCTCCTCTATTCTGGACCAAATGCAGAAAGGGCCACAGCCATCTTGTGACAGCGATGGCGGGTCTGGGGCCCACAGGACCTGAGAGCAGGAAGACAGAGGAGGCGGGTCCTTGATGAATTCCTTGCTTAGTTATACTGGTGGTTTCTTCCAGGCCTCTTGCCACATGAGGCAAGGGAATCCCTGCATGTTTGAGACTGTGTATGCTGGGTTTTCTAACAGATGCACCCAGATACTCTAGAAAAAATATTTGAGGTTTCAGAGATAGAGTCCTTGGTGGAGGGAGATGGGCCCAAACTGCTTTCTCTCCTGGGTGTTGTTTACAGTGCCTTTGTTGACACTTCTCCTCTGAGGTCACATTATATGGACTTTGAGGGAGGGTCTGAACCCCCAGGCGATAGGCAGCTGCACTTGGCGGGCTGTGGGGCCAGAGATGGCCCGATTCCTCCTTTAGGAGAAGCAGCTTTAGTCAAGCAGTGGAGGGGTCATTCCTATGGACACAGGGGTCACCTTCATGAAGGGCAAAGTGGAATGCAAAAGCAAAGCTGGGATCCTCTGTCAAGGACTGACCTGGAATTAGGGATTTCCCCATCAGGGTGTTCACTCCAAAGGACTTTGTGCCTCCCCACCCCGGCCTGGTGGGGGATCCCGATGTATTTGCCAACACAGGCTGTTGCCCATCTTGAAAAAAAGCAAGATTCCAAAAGTAGGGTCAAGGACAGAACTCCAGCTCCTCTTATTAAAAAATAAACTGCAGTAAGAGTTCTATTTTGGTTATAGATGGATTTTTAAAAATCTGTATTTATTAGATTTCCTGCATATTTTCTAGAAATGGTCCAATAAAGCATTCCCTCTCCCTTCCATGCCAGGTCAGTATTTTTTTTTCATCTGCCCTCATTTTGGTTCTGTGTCTCTTAGGATTCCCCTGCAGGAAAGAGACACTGCCAACCTTTGATTGTTTCCATGCGGGGGTGGGCGTCCTGCTTCCTGGTACAGCAGCTGGTGGAGGTTAATACTCCAGTCTCCGAAGGCCAGGAGTGGTCTAGAACCCTCTGCACCTCCACTGCACCCTCCCTTCCCACCCCCAAGACCAAAGCTCTTCACATGAGGTGGAGGAGCAAGAAAAGGATCTCAGGATGGAAAGGGCTTCCAGAACATGGTCAGATATGGCTCTGCTCCATGCCTGTTATTATAGTCACACAATGTACTTCCTCCACTCCGGCCTCTTGAGCTATTTGTAGCTAGCTCCACCATGTCCGTGTTTGCTGGAGCGTGATCCAGGAGACAGCTCAGTGTCAAGGCCCTGCCACCATGGGAAGTTCAGCATGGCACAGGAATGACAGTCCTTTCACAGGAGCTCCCTGGGTTTCCAGGCTGTGGGGCCTGCAGAGTGGCCAGAGGCACGAGACGTGTAGATTGGTTCTGTCCCCCAGTCGCAAAGCTCTGGGAGGCACCCCCTGGATGCTGGTGGGCTTGGGCCGAGAGAGCCTCGTCTGATCCCCTGGGGACCTAGCGGCCAGGCGGTGCAGAGGCAGCTGCAGCTTTCTGGGTCGGGAGCCTGACCTCCAGCCTTGGAGAGAGCAAACCTGGCTTCCAGACATGCAACAGCATCTGATCTGGGTTGGGGGTGGGGCAGCATGCGAGTTTCCCTTGGGAAAGTCTTCTTGCAGGGGGAAAATTCCCTAATTTATCTATTACATGCTTCTGACGCTCATCTCACTACCTTCCACCCAGATGTCACTCTCCTGAGCTCAGATAATAAACCAGTTGCCAGCTGAACATCTCTTAACTCTCCTCAGTGAGGAGGGCCAGGGAATCATAGGGGACTTGGCTACCCCCTACTCATCCTCCAGGACTCAGATTAGATGTCCCTCCCTCCGGAAGCCTTCCTGACTGGATGTCCCTATGGGGTGCCCATGTCCTGTGACCCATACAGTCTCCATCAGAAGCCTTAGCATATTCTGCTGTGATTCCTTCCCTGTGTCTGTCTCCCCCTGGACCATAAGCTTTGTGGGGGCAGAACTGCACCTCTGTGCTGTTCACGGCTGGATCCTCCAGCTCCTGGTTCTGGGCAAGGGGCTGGGCAGTGCTCTGTCGATGTGTGTCAAAAGATTGCAGGAATTACTATGCCATCCAAGCCTGCACACAGGTGAGTCTGAAGCATGTCTGTTTGTGGTCATGCCTATTGCCTGGGCTGACTTTGAAGGCACTTTCCAAAGAGAAATTTCTTTTTTTTTAATTTTTAAGATTTTATTTATTTATTTGAGAGAGAGAGAGAGAGAGCACGAGCAGGGGGAGGGGTAGAGGGGGAGGGAGAAGCAGACTCCCTGCTGAGCAGGGAACCCGATGCGGGATTCGATCCCAGGACACCGGGATCAAGACCTGAGTTGAAGGCAGATGCTTAACCGACTGAGCCACCCAGGTGCCCTCCAAAGAGAAGTTTCTAAGATGGTTTGAGCAATGAGTTAAAGAAATCTTCCAAGCTAATTGCGTCTTTGAGAGAAATTTTGTGCCTTTGAATGAATATGTTTTAACACATTAGTTTAAAACAAAGCAATACAAAAACAAAGAAGTCTTGTCAAAATTGCCAAACCTCCTACAAAGGTAACTGATAAAACATCAGTTCTTTCTCCTGCAGTTGATTCTGCAATTTTTTCTGCAGTTCCTTCTCCTTGCTTTCTCCAAAGGCCAGAGAGGGAAGGAGGTGTGGACAGACCTGCTGTCGACCAACTCTTTCCCTTTATCAATCTTGAGTTTTAAATAAAGGAAGGAAAAGAAAACAACCTTGGGAACGTATTACAAACGGTTCCTTCTAGATGCCACATATAGGAAAAAGCACGGAGGGGAGAGATAGGGAAAGAGAAGGAATGTTTGCTAAATGCCTACTACGTGCCAGGCTGGCTAAGCACCTACCCTGTGCTGTTCTAGACACTTAAAATGTGTAATTTATTTAATGTTCCCAACAAGTCTGCGAGGTAGGTATTTTCATTCCCATTTTACAGAGAGGTGAATTGAGATGCTGAGATGGGGCATTTTAGTAAGTCCCAGACCAGCTGGGAGTAGGGAGCCAGGATCAGACCACAGGCTGTTTGGATTCCAAGTTCATGCTTTGCAGGAATGTGCAACCCTCATGACTAAAGCTGACTGGGGGCTTACACATCTGAGTCTGAACTCCCAAGAGCTGATGAAAGAGAAGCACTGTCAACGGCAGTGAGTGGAAAACACTGTGAGAGGAAAGGGCTTCTCCCCAAGCCCCACCTTATAAGACTTCTGCACTATTTTGTTGCCTCTCGAAATGGAGATAAAAAAGACCTCAGCTACACCAGCACAATAGATCTAGGACATGTATCAGAAATTGCCTTATCTATGGTTAAGGTTTTAGGCATCATGGCTTCTTGCAATAATCTGGAAAATAGCTATGGACTCTCTTTTTAAAAAAATGCACACATATGCATACAAATTAAGAAAGCCCCAGAATTGGGAAGTGGTCACGAAACCTGGTCTAGACACTGGACTCTTCAGTGACAATCTAGCTGTATGTGTGTGTGTGTGTGTGTGTGATTATACATGGAGTGGAGAGTGAAGCCAGGGAGAAGTAGAAAGAAAAAAAGTTAACCACATTTTTCCTGAATCTATCCGATGGGTAGATTAGAACTACTTTCATGTGTATGTCCCTGTGGACTTCTGCCTCCTTGAAAATAGGCCCTCCCTGCCTGCAGCAATACTCTGCCTAGGGCCTTCCAACTTGCCGGGCTTTGGGTAGGTATTTGCTGGCCTAACCAGCCTTCCGGTGATTCTCCAACCCCTTCACCAGCCTTCTATTTAACCCATGGCAGAGTATACTGTATTAACATAGAGAGATTGCAATGTCATGACCTGGATCTGCTCCCCGCACGGCTGCTTCTTAGACTATATGACCTTGGTCAAGTCCCTTCTATTTTCTGAGCCTCGTTCATTCATTTGAATTGTACTCTTTTGATGCATCAGAGGCTGAGCTGGAAAGTCACTGGGATTGCAAGATGAATGACGCAAGGTCTCCAACCTCAAGGATCTCTCAGTCTTGCAGAAGTCTTGAATATTAAAAAAAAAAAAAAAAAAAGCAAGGGTGATATTTAAAATGTTGGACAAGCAGAGAGACATGGGTGCTAAGCACTCAGCACACTCACACTGGGGCGTCCCAGCGGAGGACAGCCCCTCGAAGAAGCCCGGGACCAAAAGACCATTGCCAGAGTTAGACATGAGATTCAGTGATGGCAGGAGAAGGAGCCCGAGGTCTCAGTTTCCACTTATGCCCAGAGAGGGGTTAGGTTAGAACCGAGGTCAGCCAGTGATGAGGGGCCTGTGGACCAAATGGGACCTGCTAGCTTCTTCTGTAAAGAAAGTTTCATTGGAGCACGTCCCGCCCATTCGTTCACACGTTGTCTGTACCCGCGCTCATGCTACGACGGCAGAGGGAAGCCGTCGCCACCCGGATGGTATGGCCCACAAAACCCAAAATATGTACCATCGGGCCCTTCACAGAAAAGTTTGCGGACCCCAGACCGGATAAGTGCCAATATTCCTTCCATCAGGAAACCTCCGTGCCTTCCTGAGCAGGTAGAACACACAGTTTGCATTAAGTTTTCTAAGAACTCCCCAGCAGACCGCGAGTGTCATTCTCTGGGACAATGGAGAATGCAGACCGAGTCCTTGGAAGACAGAATGTAGGCTGGGCGCTGTCCTTTGGGGAAACTATTTTTTATTCTGTACAGAAAGTTCTGCTCATTGTCATAATGAAGCCCATTGGGGAATTGCAGAATTGCTCGTGTGTACCGGTTGGCAAGCATGTACTTGCGATTGAAAACAATGAAGCTTCCAGGAAGCCATCGTTGACAAACGCACTCATTTGTGGAAGAGGTGATCCGCATGCAGACTGAGGGGTCTAACTGGCCTGGTTGGACTAGCTTGGAAATCATCAACCCTGTGGGGGTTTTCCTTGCAAGAATGCGGGAGAAAGCAAGAATCAGGAGCTTGGAGCGAGCTGGCTCCACGAGAGGCTCTGATAACGGCAGACTTGAAATGTTTCCGGGCGGGTTGGAGAGAGTCTTGAGCAAGTAGAGAGATGGGTGGAGCTAGGCTGGACTGCTTTACACTCAGGTTGTGCACCCTTCCTTCTGGATGCCCTTCCTCCTCTCAGACCATCCCTTTGCTGTCTTTTCTCTTGAATCCTTAAAGGCAGGCTTCAAGTCAAGAAATTTCTTATTCATCTTTGAACCACTGTGGGGCATTCCTGGCCTAAATTCTTTATGCGTCCTGTATTCATCCTTTCCTAGTGACTTTGTAGTTCTTCCTCTATCTCCATGCAGAATGGCAGAATATCATTTCATGCTCCTTGAACTTGGGCTTGGCCACATGACTTGTTTGGTGAAACGATAGCATGTTAGCTCTGATCCTAAGCTCACGTTTCCACTCGTCATTTGGTACATCTGCTTCACTATGAGAAAAATATGCCCACATTAGGCATAAGAGGCCAGAGGAGGATGGTCAAAGGAAGATGAGAGACATGGAGTGGAGATACCCCAACCAACCAACAGACCTGCCAAGATGTCTGAAGCAGAGCCCTTGGCTGAGCCCAGCCCAGGTCAGCTAAATCCTGGCAGAAGCACAGACGTGAGCAATATTAACTCTTTGATATTTTAAGCCACTGAGATTTGGGTGGTTTGTTACGCAGTGGAGCTGATACCAACCTCCTGCAAGCTCTGTAAGAAAGTTTTTATCAGGTGCGCCTGGGTGGCTCAGTCGTTAAGCGTCTGCCTTCGGCTCAGGTCATGATCCCGGGGTCCTGGGATCGAGCCCTGCATGGGGCTCCCTGCTCCGCGGGAAGCCTGCTTCTCCCTCTCCCACTCCCCCTGCTTGTGTTCCTGCTCTCGCTATCTCTTTCTCTGTCAAATAAATAAATAAAATCTTAAAAAAAAAAAAAAGTTTTTATCAGAAAGCAGGAAAACAGTTAAATGAAGGGGCCAGAGAGAGTCCATCTACTATGCTTAGAAGCAAACAGCAAACATTAATAGAGATCTTTATTCCTGGATAAGAAAGGAGGGGGAGGAGGAAGAGGAGGAGAAAAGAAAGAGGAAAAGAGAGAGAGAGAATATGGGGCATTTGACTGAGAGAGAGAAAAACAGAGATGGGCTACAGCTTAGGAAGAGGAGAACATAGCCTAAAGTTGTACAAGAGCATTATTTTGGAAAATATGTACCTAAGGAAACAAAGTTTTAAATAGCTTTCGCTTGATACTTCTAATAAAACTCAAGAAAATACGGACTTCTGAGAATAAGAAATTAAATGTAAGATAAGACAACAGTATTAATATGCACTCTCTTGGGTCACTTGCCAGTTGCCATGTTGTGAGGACACTCAAGCAGCCCTATGGAGAGGCCTGTGGGGGGTGAGGGGCCTGAGACCTCCCACAAACGGCCAGCACCAATTTGCCAGCCATGTGACTAAGCCCCCTTGGAAGTGGTCCTCCAGCCTTCGGATGGTGGCTCTTTGACAAGGTGTGAGGTGCAGTGACTTTTATGACCTATCCTCAGAGGTCATGCTCCCCCATTTCCTCAATGTCCTGTTGGTCACACAGTCAGCCCTATTCAGTGTGGAAGGAACTATCGAGAATATGATTGCCGGGAGACTGGAATCACTGGGGGCCATCTTGGAGTGAGATACTTGCCCAGTGGAAGACTTCTTCTAGTAAACAATAGTCGCTAACATTTATCCTTGTACTTGTTAGGTTAGGGACACTGTTGAACTGTGCTTTTCATGTATTAGCTTCTTTAATCTTCCCAACAACCCTTGCGGTAGGTACTATTATCCTCATTTTATAGATGAGGAAACTGAGGCACTAAGGGTTTAAGTCATGTTCAAAGTGTCATTCGCTCAGTATGCAAACAACGCAGGATTGGAACTCAGGCAATCTGGCTTCAGAAGCCACACTCAGAAGCACTCTGCTTCTGCCCCTTGGTCATACTAAATTCTGCCATGGCTTGGTTTGCAGTTGTTTCTGTGGGAGTGGAAAAGGAATATCAAGAATAGGAGGGGGCCAGGGAAATGGGGGTCACGGGTTTGCAGCTGTGCTAAGAATAGCAACTCAAGAATCCAGAAGGTCCTGGCCTGCTGGAAAGATCCTGGCCTGCATGATGACCCTCTCCGCCCATGCTGTCAGCGATGGCTGGCTCCTTGTCTCTCATCACTGCCCAGGAGCTCTCCGGACGCCTTCGTGTGGTGTGTGTACATGGCAACCAAACTACTAGGGCATCGTCACACCGCCTTGGAAAAGAATACAATGAACATTTAGCTTTAAATAAACTTCCCGAGTTGATCTATGAACAGTTATGTGCTCTCTGCTCCCCTCACCGGGGAGCGCAGGCAGGTGGGGAGCCTCTCACACACCTCTGTTTGGTGAGTGTCAGGCCGTAAATGATAAATGAAAAGTCAGCCTGCTCAGAATGGCCCTGCTTGTACATTTGACCCCAGGAGAATGTTAACTTCCACCACAAGAAAGCAACTGATGTCCCAGGGACAGCCCATGGCTACGTCTGTGGCCCCCAAAGCAGGGCTGGGCTGGGGTACACCCGTTGTTGATGGAGACACAGTTGAGGTTCTGCATGAGGTCACCTGCAAAGTCAGGGCCATCCCCTGCCCCTGGGGCCCCCGTCAGTTTCTGGTGTCTCAAAAGATGCTGCACGGCCCATGTTTGCAGGGAAAACCAACCGGGTTCGTCACAGAGAGCGTCAAGCGTGACTCGCCGCAGGGAGGCAGCTAGGCAGGGAACAACCTGGAGAGGACAGTGACTGGGTGCACTGCTATTTTTGCTGCTCTACCTTCATATTTCTTTTCTTTTTTCTCTTCTTTGGCTCAGGAGATGATCTAACATGTGGCTCACAGCTGACTCTCGTAGGGGCTCAGATAAACGAGAAGACAAATACCACCTGGGCACGTTTACACCATTCTGTGTGGATAGCGGATGGAGCCAGACAGACTTTCCTCCGCCCTCTTTATTTATGGAAGGCCTCACGCACTTTCCAACAGGAGGAGAGAGGGTGGGAAGGGCACTGGGATGCTGTGTTCAGGGGGAGGAAACGGTACGTATGGGCAAAGGGGTTCTGGTAAACCGCTGAGGATGGGCATGGTCACTGGAGCCTGCCACCTCTCTCTTCCAAAAGCCCTTGGTGGGTGCGGTCCCATCAAGTGATAATAACAGGAAACACAACATCTACACGGAGCCAGGCACTCTTCTAAGTGCAGAACGTAGCAATCTTTTGAGGTAGGTGTGCTATTATTCCCGTTTTACAGATAAGGAAAGCGAGTCACAGGGAGATTAAGGAACCTGCCCAGATTGATCCAGGTGTAAGTGGCAGAACCGGGACTACAGACCCAGGCAGTCTGACTCCAGAGCCTGTTAGTAACCACCCTTCTCCATTGATTTTCAAAGGCCATCTGGCTCAGGCTCTTCCTAACTTACTCACTCCTGAACCACCTTCAGGATCTTTGCAAAACCCGTGTCCCACCTCTAATGTTATTGACTTGACGTTTTTCTTCTCATAATTCACGGGTTTAGTTAAATACATGTGTCTTGAATGAAATCTTGGTATTCCTATGAGAGATGAAAAATCAGCATCATTTGCCATACAAAAGAGAAAGGAAATGTCAAAATAAATTCAGTGAAAACAATGTTACTAAATTTTAGCCAGGTACCGCTGCCCGCAAGTCCAGAGCCCCCAGGGCCCAAGTTGAGGACTGAAAAGAGCAGAGGAAGGGGAATCACACTCACGGGACCTGCCCCAGGGATACGCCGTGTTCCCTCCAGGGCACTGAAGCCGCCTTGCTTGCCCCCTGCACTTGGAGAAAGCGGGTTCAGGACAATGCTCCTTCTCACCCCCCAGGAGGAGATGGAAGCTCAGGGAAGGGAACGGCTGTGCCCGAGACCAGCACTCGGGACCCCCGGACTCCTGAGCGTGTGGCCCTCTACACTCATCTCTAGGCACATTTTCACACACCTCGCATCTACCAGGTTAATTCCTGAGTTAATTCGTGTAGTTTACATGTAGACAGTGGCTCTGCCACCAAAGTTTGTCCTCCAGTTCTCGTGTTTCTGAAGTAATTCCAAACCTTGACTGACTTGGCTATTCTGGAGGGAGCCCCGGGTCACATGGGAATTTGGAATCAGGACCTCTAGATCCAGGTGGTCTGCTGCCACTGTGGTGGGAGTCATTTAACTTCCTTCCATCCGCCAACCCATCTATACGTTGAGGCTAACAGCACTTTCTCTATGGACCTCGGAGGGTTGTGGTTAGGTTGCAAGCGAGGTCATGGATTGGGAAATGCTCCGGTGGCAAACACGGCCCTGAACGTACACGCTAGTGGTCACCCCCAGCCCTCACTCACCTGGCATCTGCAAACGATGAGAACCATGAAGAAGGCGACGGGCATTTGAACGGACAAAAGAGATATCACAGTTGACTCATGAATCTGTAGGACATCTACCGATCCTGCTGCCCAATGGGCCAGGTGCTGGCTGGGTATGAAAGAATTGGGACAGGCTACCACGTGGCCTGGACGTGAAGAGATTCAGCGTAAAAGGCAAGTAACACACAGTGTATGAAAGGGTTGGGATCCCTCGTGGTCCAAACCCTCAGCCTTCTTTAGGCCCACGACCAGCAGGTTGGGTCATCTGTTTTCCCAAATGACACAACTTCAGAGCTAACAGATGACAAGGCAGCAGGGCTATTTCCGGGGGCGAAACTGCCTTGCTGAAGAAGAGGGGCTGACTTGGAGGAAAAAGGTAAGAAAACGAAGCATTTGTGCATCAAAGTCTGCGGTTGCTTAGTGGAGGAGTGCAAACCCTACAAACTTCACAGACCCTGAGATTTGTTGTTTTGTAGGATATAGTAATGCATAGCCAGTATTCATAACAACCTCCTGAATCAAGGGCTTTGCATTTTCTTATCCCCTCTGCCTGGAATGCCCTTCCCCAGACCTCTGCTGGCCTGACTCCTCACCTGCTTCAGGTCTCCGCTCCAATGTCCCCAACCTCAGCGAGGCCCACTCTGACCACCCTGTTCTCAATTACGTCCCATCCCAGCTTCTGGAACTTTCCTCTATTTGTTTCTGTAGTACTTACCACCTTTGGACATAATATTTGTCATCTCTCATCTATCTATCTCTCATCTATCTATATCTATCTACCTATCTATCACCTATCTGCCATCTGTCTTTCATTGATTATGTCTTTTGTGTGACTCCAGCTCTGGAATATAACTTGCATGGGTGCGACGGCGTTCGCTTTTTTCCCAGACAGAGCTTGTGGCCTGAGCAGTAAGTAGACACCCAATACATGTCGTCGGTAGACCTCCAAGTCTGAGTTATCAAGGAAAGGTCAAATTGTAGTTCATATATTTTGAAAATAGGGCTCTTGTTATGTGCTTTCACCCTCGTCACCTGCTACATTATAAAGGTGTCTGAGGGTGCATCACTTCCGGTCCTGACCCACTGGTCCCCACAGCCCGCAGCAAGCCTGGGTGGGCACACAGGAACCACAGTCCTTCTCTACCCAGCCTCCTCTCGCGGACTTCCCCTGAGGACTTCCCATGGAAGAGCTTCGACAGAGAAACAGGTTTTCTTTATTTTTATTTTTTTGCCATGTGCCAAATTTTCTTCCAAATTTCCATATTTCTTCCTATTCTTTAGAAGTCATTTAGAAGATATGAAAGCAGGATCCCAATGGTATGACTGACATGAAGAGCAAAGACAATAAATACAGTAAGTATTGCAATTTACTCGTCCATACTCATCCACTTAAAAAAAATAATAATGAAAAAAGTTTCAGATTAGCAACCCGAAATGCCTCGCTTAACCTAAGTACTTTTTAGGACTACAGTTGCCATAGCAACTGGAAGCCGATCTTGGTGGTCACCGTACCCAATTCTATTGAAGCTAAAAATTACCTTAGCCTTGTGCATATGCTTGGCCAGCACAGTAAAGACTGGGTTCCAGAAAATTAAAACTTTTTTAACCAGTGAAATTACTTCTACTAGAGCAAAAGAAACCTCTCAAATCTAAGTGTTTTTCTTCTTTAAAAAAAGGGCATAATTTGTTGGACATTAAAATAACAAAAGGGCTTTGAGAAAGGATTATGGGTTTCTGATGTTTCACCGCTAGAATAGATTTACCTTATATCCGACTGATGTAATCTTGCGTTCTGAGGTAATGTTTTAGCTCTTTCTCTTCCCATAAATAAAGATCTCAACGATAGCACTTCATTCCTTCTCTAGAGCATTCCTTTAGATTTTTTGCTCTCGGTCTTGTAAACCATTTCACCAGGATGGCGTACAAATTGGATGCAGGACTTCTGTCGGGGGCAGGGAACTCATTACCAGAGGTTTTTATTGCTACAAGCTTCAAATGGAAAATGTTTCAAGTCTGGAGAGTTTCAGTGGAGATGCTCCACATCAGATGCTTTCCCTCGCTACGAGGAGAAGAAATGCAGTTCAAAGTTCTCTTCTTAACCCAAAAGGCGCCTGGCCCTGGGATCTCGCTGAGCCCCGGGCTGCAGATGAATACCCACTGGGGTAATTCTGAGTTCAGAAAGAAAGCGCCTGTTCACCGCCCTGGCCCGCCTGCTGATCACGTGCGCCTCCTTTCCCCCTCGCAACCCCGCCGGCCCACTGGCCTACAACTCTCCAGGGCAAAATCTCTTTAAAAATTCACAGATATATCCCTCTCCATGCAAATCAACTGCAGAAACTGCCCGGGCTTTGAATATCTTTTGAAACCGAAACAACTGTATGTAAATAAAGGGCTGTTATTTACCAACAAGGGGACAAAAGCCCCGGGCACCCCCTCAGCTCCAGGCCCCTGCAGGACTTCACTGCCGGGCAACTTCATACTTATTAGCGTGATTGCCAACTTCGGTTTATTATTCACAAACTCACCCTGAGCCCGGCCTTTGAATGCGAAGAAAAAATGGTGTTTATGTTCCAGATTTTTTGCTTTATTCTCATGACTGAAGTAAATGATGAAGTATTTTCTGCCTCAGCAGAGCCAGCGGGGAAGGAACACTTGTTGTAATTATCTTAAATAAGCAGGCAATGGACACTGCTTCTAGGGCTGTGTGGTGGGGGCCCCCGGAAAAAGTGGGGGACACGGGGATGTCCCGCCACCCACACACTCAGCCTTGCCCGTGTCTGATGGCAGAGGTGGTCTGTACCCAATTTAGTGACAGAAATGCGCTCTCCAGCCGCTAAAACACATACTATTAATTGGGTATTACTTGGGTTTTTTTGAAAGATGAAAATTGATGAACACGTTTAAATGTTTTAAAAGAAAGGCATCGTATTTGAGCGACACGCAATGACAGGAGCAAACTGAAATTTTACTCAAAAAAAAAAAATTC
The DNA here is from genome assembly GCF_054177405.1 of Leptonychotes weddellii. NCBI lineage: Eukaryota > Metazoa > Chordata > Mammalia > Carnivora > Phocidae > Leptonychotes > Leptonychotes weddellii. The sequence goes on from NC_138374.1 coordinate 11,532,281, forward strand.
CATTAAAAAGCCATCACTGACAATAAACTCTTACGAATCTGAAACAAATACCTTCAGGTAAAGGTTTTGATCAGGACAAACCAATCAGGCAATTATCAGAGTACAAATAGTAATCAATGTTAGGTCTCGGCAATAATCTCAAATTTCAGTGCGACTGATTTGGGATCTGGTTCCAAATACAGTCAACTTCTTCCATAATCAGCACAAAAGAACAAGTCAACTATGTCTCCGTTTTACTCTCAAAAGCGTTTATTACTGAGGCTTAGGCTGAAAAGAAATATTTTTATTAAACAATCTTCTCTATTGTCCTCTCAGAGGTTGGCAGGGAAGCTGGTAACAGTAGGCCTGAGTGGCGCTCCCGGCGGGCACTGCGCGTCCCCTCCTCCCCATTGCTCCCTCTGGAGAGGGGCGGCAGATTTATTTCTCCTCGGTTCTCCTCTACCAAGTGTGTTCCCTGTTCCTTCTACTACTAATTAATGTGAGAATAGAGAATCAAAGAGGGTATCCCTCCAAAGAGTTGTTTTTGAAGAGTGACAAATTAATCCCCTTGGATATGCCTGGAGGCAGGCAAGATATCTTCTGTTTTGTTTTGCAAAATTCTGCAATTAGATGTGCAAAATTTCCATTTTTAGTAAAGATTTGTTGACAAATTTCATCCACTTCAGAACACACACACACTCTCTCTCTCTCTCTCTGTGTCTCTCTCTCTCTCTCTCACACACACACACACACACCCTGTTTCCGGGGAACTATTCTTCAGGGAATATATTTTTTTGGACAATTGAAACATTCCCGTGCCAAGTTCTGCTTTTTGCAGCTTTCCCCATCCCCCCCAACCCCACCCCCAGCAGCACCTGGCAGGGTGCTCTGGGCTCCAAGATGGGGAGTGGGCTCAGAACCTCTCAGGGTGGAGGAGCTTGAAGCACAGAACTTGGACATCCCTTCCCTCATTCGAGCCCTAAAATCACCTTGGGACGTATTCTTCTTTTTTTTTTTTTTAAGATTTTATTTATTTATTTATTTGACAGAGAG
>NC_138374.1:11533412-11592026 GCF_054177405.1 Leptonychotes weddellii
GGAGTGGGAGAGGGAGAAGCAGGCTTCCTGCCGAGCAGGGAGCCCGATGTGGGTCTCGACCCCAGGACCCTGGGATCATGACCTGAGCTGAAGGCAGACGCTTAACGACTGAGCCACCCAGGTGCCCCTGGACATATTACTCTTGCCCCCATTTTACAGGTGAAGAAATTAAAGCTCAGAGCAGTTAAATGATTTACTCAGGTCACACAGAGAGTCCGTCGGTACTGGGGCTGAGTTTCAAACCCGAATGGTTTTCCTCCAAATCCTGACCTCTTTCCTCCAGGTTCTCCTGACTTCCTGCAATCTTCATGGAAATGAGAATGGAATTGAACGTGTGTAGAACTGCCAGCTTTATTGCAACCCCAGCGAAATGAAGTCTGTGTCTCTCTTGCAACTCAAAGATCAATCTCTCAGGTGGAAGATAATTACAGATCGTGATTTAAAGTTTAGTATTTCATTTTCGCTTAATGCCCACAGAATTAGGACATTAGTTTCTCATAAATCAATGCCGTTCAATCAATTATGCTCTTAGTCATAAATACACTGTGGAGGTGAGCTACAATCTCATGGGCCAACCACTATCCACTGAAGTCTTTTGTTTTTTTCCCACTTAAAGCAGATGATTTACTTATGGAAATGTCACTGAGACTGGAACACCTTTTCCATTTCTTTTGACTATACTTTGAGCCAATCACTCCTCCCTCTGCTCCCAGTTCAGAAATGGGTGCTCATGGTATATAATTTGCTTTGTCTTGTTTTGGGAGATCAGTTCTTTAAATCATTTGGCCAGACTGAATAAAATAACACCAAGATTTTTTTTTTCTTTTTGAATCTACAAGGTGACAGGAGAACTGACATTTATTGAACCCTGGCTTCGCACCCCACACTGGTGCCTAGGGCACCCAATCTTCCCTGCCATGCTGGGCAGGAAGAATCGGGATTCTTGTTTTGCAGATGCACCAGCTGGGTCTCCTGGAGGCCGAGAACCTCATCAGCAAGGACTGGAGGACTGCTGTGCCCTTCCAGCCCTCTTTGCCCTGATGGCAAATCAAGAAATTCACCCGTGAGGCACCTGATCAGAATATCCTTCTAGAAGCTTGGCTCTACCAGTTGTGGGAGATTGGCACTGTGGACAGTCACCAGTCCCTTCCTCAAGAGCATTCTGAAGGTGGGACATCAAGAAGGGAAATGCTTTACCCCAGGTCTCACTGTATTTACTTAGCAGTGGAGCCTGGATTCAAATCAAGATCCTGTTCTTTCCAATCCCAAGCTCTTTCCACTTAATATTGTATTTCTGTTAATATCATTTAAACCAGCTCAAGTTGGGTAGGTCAAAGAATAATGGGCTGATGGCTGAAGATGAACTCTCTGTCCTCTGCATCCAGTACCAACCTCTGAAAAGGGAGATGTTTGCAGATCTTCACCTGCTGCTGAACACTCAGTGTTAATTTTTTCTTGCCCCACACATCCAGTGAACATTGGCTGCGTCCCCACTTGTCCCCAGGGCTCCGGGACTGTTGGCCGTTATGGATTTCTTCAAGTACGTAGTTAGGCCCAGTTCTCTAGTCTTCAGGTTTTTAGTGTTTGTGTTTGGACAGCACGTGAGAGGAAGCTGATGGGATATTTACCCAAAGACAAGACACTTTTCAAACTAAGATGCTGCTAGAAGCTCTACCAAGCCTGGACCTCCATGGACACTGGCGACAGGACCAGAGCATTTCAGTCGTCCAATGGCCACTCCCTGCTATGTCCCGTTCAGGGAGAGGACAGTCAAATGAGGGACTATGGGATGGGGCCTGGCTGTCCTGGGGACCATGCCTGGGGGTGTTTGTGCCCCAGTCGGGCTCTCAGCTGGCTGTTGGTGCCAGCAGGATGGAGTTTGTAAGACTAAGAAGTGATCCAAGTTTCTGTTTGAGGCCTCCCTCTGTGGGCTTTCTCAGAGCTCACTGGGGTCCCCATAACTGGCTGCCTGGCCATACTCCCGTTCTTTGTGGCCTGGCGCTCTTGGGCTGTGCAAATACCACATAGGATGGTTGAAAGAAAGAGCTCTGGACTATGACAAACCCAGGTTTGATTCCTAGCCACTTCATTGCTGTGTGACCTTGGACACGTTACTTAACCTTTCTGCATCTTAGCTTTCTCATCTGTAAAATGAAGCTAATATTGCTGATCTGATAAGGATTATGTGAGATCATGTATATAAAGTACTCAATGCCTGTCACGTAATAAGTGCTCAGTAAATGGCAGATTATTATTTTTATTAGCTGTGTATTTTGAATATACAGCTTAAAGAACATTAGGCTTAATATTGTATAAAGCATACAGACACTTGCTACAGCAAGGATGAAACTTGAGAACATTATGTTAAGTGAAAGACATCAGACACCAAAGGCCACACATTGTATGATTCCTTTTTTTTTTTTAAAGATTTTATTTATTTGATAGAGAGAGACACAGCGAGAGAGGGAACCACAAGCAGGGGGAGTGGGAGAGGGAGAAGCCGGCTTCCCGCCGAGCAGGGAGCCCGATGCGGGGCTCGATCCCAGGACCCTGGGATCATGACCTGAGCCGAAGGCAGACGCTTAACGACTGAGCCACCCAGGTGCCCACATTGTATGATTCCTTGAATATAAAATGTCCAGAGTAAGTGAATCTATAGAGACAAAAAGTAGATTAGAGGTTTGCAGAGGCTAGGGGGAGAGGCGAGTGGGAAGTGACTGCTTAATGGGTAGGGATTTCCTTTTTGGGTGGATGAAAATGTTCTGCAACTAGACTGGTGATGGTTGCACTATATTGTGAATGTACTAAATGCCACTCAATTCTTTAAAATGGTTAAAATGGTAAATGGTATGTATATTTTCCCACAATTAAAAAAATCGTGTAAAGCAGACCCACTCCACACATCTCTGGATTCCATTCATTGTTCTTTGAGATCATAGAGCCACCTGACGGTCACAGAGGCAGGATCAATCTGTGTAGTCACTCTTGTTTCAGAATCAAAGGCCTTCACTTTTTTAAAAAGACTTTTTATTTTATTTATTTTAGAGAGAGAGAGAGCGCGCCCAGGTGAGCATGAGCGGGGGAGGGGCAGAGGGAGATTGGGGGAGGGAGAGAGGGAGGGAGAGGGACAAGCAGACTCCACACTGAGCATGGAGCCTGCCAGGGGGGCTCCATCTCACGACGCTGAGATCATGACCTGAGCCAAAATCAAGAGTTGGACGCTTAACCGACTGAACCACCCAGGTGCCCCCAAATCCTTCAAATTTTGAATAGTGCTTTATAAGGTACTCACATGAAACTACCTTCCTCAGCATCCTGTGAGGTCGGCAGCAAGAAACATTGCTCGCATTTTACAGGTAACAAACTCAAGGATCAGTGCAAGAGGATTAGTTGTGGTTGTCACATACACTGTTAATCGTGGTGACACTTTCTGAGTTCACAGAGTGAACAGGTGGGTGTCGGAGGCTGGACTCCAATCCTTGTCTTCTGGTTCCTGGATCTGGGCTTTCTAACCTCTCCATTTTGCATTACACATAGTTGTTGACAGTACATTTTATATTACACGTATTACTTTATTTTTATGTTTTTCATTTATAAATGGTCCTGGGTTCATGTTTATCCCTGGCTGACCCACAGGGAAGGGCAGATTGTGTCTTTGTGGAGAGTTTGCATTTGGGCTGGTGGCTTGCTTTATTTAACTGAAAATTACTGCCTTCACTCGGGGCCATTAGCACATCAAAATGGTGTTTGTTGAGCCAGGAAAAGTGATACATTAGGCTTGCATTATTCTTTGGTCCCCAAAGACTAATTGTTGGTTTGTAGTTTTTAACCACCTTTCAAGTGCTAAGAGCCCCTAATGAGTTAAATTAAGAAACCATTAGGGTTAAGAATAGTGGTGTGCTGTGGGTACAGTGTTCCAGTTACGGCACCGGACACCAGGGTGAGGAGAGTACGAAAGCACTACAAACCCCTCTGTGTCTGATGCTATGTGACACTTGACGAGTGCTTCCTTTTGTTAGTCAACCCATACGTCAATCCTTGACACGGGGCACTAAAATGGCCATTTTGCAGATGAGGGCTTTGAGGATTTAGAGAAGTGTAGTGGTATGCCAACTCAGAGCTTGTGAGGAGCATTTGGAGGCGGGTTTTGGCACTCAGGGCTTCAGCATTATACCGGAGAGTTTTGCTGGTGAAGTCACACCCTTGGTTGGGTTTGGGGCATACACAACACTTGTTGCATTATTACAAACTGCTCAGAGCCCACCCCAGTACTAGTCTGAAGCCGACAGCCCATGATTCCGCTTACAGATCTGACTTACCTGCAGAGGCTAATCTCTTCATGCAACTCAGTGACCCAAAGGAGGCTGGGATGAGCACCGTAGGAGGCTGTTAAAAGAGATGTTTGGGGGCGCCTGGGTGGCTCAGTCGTTAAGCGTCTGCCTTCGGCTCAGGTCATGATCCTGGAGTCCCTGGATCGAGTCCCGCATCGGGCTCCCTGCTCGGCAGGGAGCCTGCTTCTCCCTCTGACCCTCCCCCCTCTCATGTGCTCTCTCTCTCTCATTCTCTCTGTCTCAAATAAATAAAATGTGATGACAAAGGGACGCCTGGGTGGCTCAGTCGTTAAGTGACTGCCTTCGGCTCAGGTCATGATCCCAGGGTCCTGGGATCGAGTCCCGCATCGGGCTCCCTGTTCCGTGGGAAGCCTGCCTCTCCCTCTCCCACTCCCCCTGCTTGTATTCCCTCTCTCGCTGTGTCTCTCTCTGTCAAATAAATAAATAAAATCTTAAAAAAAAAAAAAAAAGAGATGTTTGGGGCTGCCCCTAACATCTGTTGAGGTGTTCGGCTAATTTCTCTGACTGGATAGAAACCCAACCCTATTCCACAGAGAAAAACAGCGGCCATGACAGGGACACCTGGAGACATCCTCTGAGTGGATATGTTCCCAGGGGGCCTAGAATACCACTGTTTTGGGTTGATGTTGTTAATCTCAGTTATCACCAGCCTGTTAGCTTGCTTGGTATTGGGTGCTTAGCATGTCATGTATTTATGATACTGAATCATTTTAACTGTCTTGTGGGTCAGTACTATTATTTTCCTATCTTGCAAAAGAAGGTATTGAAGCTCAGAAGGTATTGAAGTTTCCTGAAGGTAGAGTGGCCACCGTTCATGCTGTTTCCTGCCATACTAGCCTGAGATAGCCCAGCTCGCCTCCTCCTGTGGGCTGTTCTAGTATCCTTGCTTATTCTCATGAGTCTGCCCAATTGAGCTCCAGATGTAGTAGACTCATCACACCCTATCAAGCCAGGGCCAAAGCTAAGCTGAGATGGTCAGTGAGAATGAGTCAGAAGGAGTTTCAGGTCATTGACATGGCCTAAATCAAACCCGGGCAGCCCTTGTATTCCAGGGCACTGGGAGAAAGGGGCTAGGAATTGCTCAGAATCAAAAGCCTCCATACTGGGGTGTGTGTGTGTGTGTGTGTGTGTGTGTATTTCCATTGTATTTAGCAAAATAAACCATCTGGCCCTGTTGGCAGTTTTCTAACCAAAGTCCAGCTCCCTAGATTCAACCTCAACCTCACTGATCGGCTATTTTGAGCAGTACACTATTAGTGGGGGATGCTTGGTGCTAGGGGAATTTGGCTTCTCATATATAATAATTGCCATTATCTTTCAATTACTTAACAAATAGCAAAGCACGGGGCCATGCTATTTCAAAAGAGTCTCCTGAGAGTAAGGCTGGATATCTCCAAATGTTACCCGGAATTAGCTGGGAGAGGGCAGCATTTTTAGCACATACCCTGGGGAAAATGCATACACCATGTACTAATCACTCAGGTGGCGCCATGGCTGTTTGCCCTTTCACCTTAACCTCCCACTTCCGGCTAAGAGAGATCTAGTCAACCCGGAAGAGATTTCAGTCAGGTCCTTTCTGTTGCTCTCAATCTAGACCTAGACCTCAACCTAGACCTCAGACCTACCAAATAGTCTGGATGAAAGATGAAAAAAAAAGTGAGGAGAAAAAAAAATCAATAAACGAAGGAGCAGGGCACCCGGCTGGCTCAGTCAGTAGAGCCTGTGACTCTTGATCGCAGGGTCGTGAGTTTGAGCCCCACGTTGGGTACAGAGATTACTTAAAAATAAAATCTTAAAAAAAAAAAAATGAAGTGGTGAGGGGAAAGAAGTTAAATCGTTTGGTGTTGTGAAGACCCAAACAAATAAAACTGGATTGTAGGTCGCCTCTCTCCTCCCTTTGGAATCATGATAGCTACTTTCTATTTTGGGTTTGCCAATAAGCAAGTGTTGATAAAATTTTACGAAGAAGATGCTTTGGGCAAACTAAACATAGCCAATTTTGCTGAGAAATACACTCTTTTCCAGTGTAATTTTGTAACATCTTAAGCAAGCACCTTTCCCTATGAGAAAGTAGGACCCCAAAAAGACCTTTTTGTTTTATATACAAGATTTGATTTGGATTTAATGTAGGATTGAAACTTTGAAAGGAGCTTGGTTTTTCTGGTGGCATAAGAACTAAAATTAAATTTGGGTTTAACTAAAAATCCTCAACGCAAAATGAGGATTAAATGTTAGGGATCTGTCTGCCCATGCAACTTTTGATTTCATTTTAATTGGTATCTCGAACACTCAGGGTAGAAGGCACACTTTTTAATTTTCAGGAGCATGGAGATCTCAGGTACTCGGCTTGCTAGCTTTGCATGGGTCTTTATGCCGCCAAGTGAATAGTTGTGCACTTCTTGTAGAATCAAGGACTAAAGAAGGAAAGGGGAGAGGAGATTACACTTCCAGAACCCTGATTCCCACTAAACCAAAGGCAAGTGCTTTGTAACTATTGATCAGGAAATAAACCCTCTTTATATTCCACAGAGAAACCTCTTCTTCCTCTGCTTTTCTACACCTCTTCCCACAGATACATGGTTTATACTGACCTTGCATTTCTTCTCACACACCTGTCAATTTGGAACTCTCTGGCCTTAATTGCTGAATTTTTCCCCCTCCTCAAAACAGGAAGTGAAAATACCCCAGCTGGCAAGTTAAACATTTCTGTCAAAAAAAAAAAAAAAAAAAAGTTCCAAACCATTTGTCCTTTTCAATTTACCCAGTAAGAAAAAGAGTGAGATATGGCAAGACTGGCCAGCTTGTTGTCGCCCCCAATTTCTCATATTCAGTATCTTAGAACAATGTTTTTAATTCTGTTCAAGAGGTAACGATGTAAGTGCTTCAGATTTTTTAAATTAAAAATGAGAGATTATGACTCCAGACGGGTTCTAAACACTTTTGGAAGGACTACAATTTTTCTTATTAATGCCTCACACAGCAACACTCAACTTTGCTCAACAATCAAGTCTTTGCCTTTGGTGGATGGTGATCAGCCGCTGCAGAGGTGGTGGAGGGAGGGAGTGATGATTAGCGCATATGTTTATGTTATTTTAGTAGAAAATCCATGTGCCATTGGTAATGAATCGAAGGTTAAGTGACAATTTTTCTTTACAACCACTCTTGTCGAATAGTCTGTGAACTGAAAACTGGATTAACCTTTAATTACCCTCAACGATCTCTCAACCCCGAGACAACATTACCACTCCTACCAGTAGTATTTGCATATACAATTTAATGAGAGAAACATCTGTTTGCATATTCGCTATCATTAATACTATGCAGATGAATAGATATTCACAATGTGATAGGCATTTGTGCTAACGTCTCATTTTCTTCCTTCATTTCTAGTCTTTCTTCCTCCAGCCACAGCTTCAGCTGGACTTGGATTAATTAGAATTAAGGGCTGTCTAGAGCCAACAGCCTTGTACAGGATGCACAAATGCAATGTGATCTGAATGCCTACAAAGCCACATTTTATTCAACTGGGGAAAACACTGCTGGGTCCCACAGAATGCACACTGTATAGGACTGTGTGTGTTTATGTGTGTGTCCATGGACTTGAAACAAAACGATGTTTTTCCGTCTTTGATCTAAATAAGACAAACAAACCTTGGTATGTCTATTTTTGGAAACCCTTGCCTTCATACACAGCTTTCCTCTCTGATGGCTGTATCAAGTCCTTCCTATATGGAGTTTGATGATTTTACTGCTGACAAAGCCCTCGGAGGCCAAGCCAATCAAACCTTTATTTTCCAGCCAGGCTGTGATTTGCCTGCAGTCACCTCAGTGGCTAGTGATAGAACTGAGTCTGGGGGAGCCGGCTGAGCCTCTGGACTTCAAGCCTAGTGCTTTTTTGACTGAATTGTGCTGCCTCTTTGTATGAATGAAGTTTCAAGACATAACCACCAGTAAACCCAGTTTATAGAGTTTCATAGAAATCCTCTGTGGTAGCCTCTTGAAGCCATTTTAAAGGTATCCATATATGTATTACGTATATAAAATGCATGCTCTAAATACAGTATTTCTCAACAAAACAAACATTGTATTTTGTACACATATGTGTTGATTCTTGCCTACTCAAGGCTTCGATTTTTGCATTGGTCCAAGGATAATGAAAGATCCCTCAAAGATTTTCAGGGCTTTAATTTCACGGTACATTTTTCAATATGTATTCCAATCTGGAAAAGAAAAAGTGTTGCTTCTTTATGCTTTTTAAAGTAAAAATCTCTCAGTTCTAACTTAATTTCACCCCCTTCTGATCAGAAGCCTTGAGCCAGGCACTGTCACCTTTAGAACTTGCACTTCTCAGCATATGCTGCGGAAATTATTTTACAGAGCTACTCCCCATGACTGTATTGTCTCATCAGAATGAAGAAAATTCTTGGCTTTCATTAGTGAATCTATCCTCATTAATTCAAACTAAATGATGGTGGTGGTGAAGGGCCAGCCAGATTAACTAGCGAATACTTTGAACCATAGAAATTTTTTATGGGAATGTACTATTCTTACTTCCATGGATGTTCAGTAATTAAAGCTGGGCTGTGTCGCCAAAGGTCTTTAGGGCACATGATTAAATCAATTGGTTTGTGATTTCATATCCATTATTTGGAGGCAAAGGTGTATTATGAAACTATTGGAAGCAATTTGTTCCCTAAGCATTTCAACACTAAACCCTCCCTTAAACCCTCCCTCCTTATTTATATGCTATTCAGTAACACTGTCTATAAAATAGAACACATTTCTAGAAAAAAAAAAAGGTAGAGCTAGTTCAGATAGCATCTGAGTTTCATTATCATTTCCAAATAAATAAGATTATTTTAAAATATATTCTCCAAGTAGAAATGGACATAGTGGGATAATTTGATTTGAAAAGGCATTTTGAACACCTGACGTGAAGAGAGCACTGATCGGGAGTGAGATTTCCATCTGAAGTACCGTCATTCTGTACAATCATTTTAGACATTCCGTCTCCTACTATTGTCTGGTCAGTAACATTTAAACATGAGGTGACATACATTCCTTCCCATTATCACTGTAAGTACTGTGTGTGAATGACTGACCCAGCATAGATATTCAATACCAATAAACATTTGTTGGGTGGATGGATGGATGGTGTGACAATATGAAACATCCTAACTCTGTTAACCATTTCTAGAATCTAAAGGAGCACATTATTTTCAGTGACCTAAGTACCAATTCTAGTCCCAGGGCAAAGTTTTACAAACAGAGTTGTCACTATGATTCATGGCTTCTAGTAGCATCTGCTCTATCATGTATCTTGTGGGCATCCGATATGGGCTCCTAATTATTCTAGAACTGCTTGGGTCGTAGTTAAAGTTAAGATGTGCTTATATGTGTGTAGTGGGGAGATTTGTAAAGAATCTCTGCAAATCTGCGCTTAACAGATTATTTGAATTCACAAATTAGTTTCCAGCTCTGTGGTGGCCTATATATTTTTAAATTTATGCTGAAATTTATTTGTGTTATGATTTTATGTCAGATTTGACCTATGGGTGCTCTCATGTGTTTCTGGCTGTGTTCTAGACTCTAGGGTCTATAATACACGCTCTCGGGTGTGCTGAATGCATTGACTCCAAGACAGGAGGGTAAAGATGCTAGGAGGTGCAGGGCTAGGTTTCCCCCATGGGATGGTGAGGGCACATCTGTCCATCCATTGGTTGCACAGGCTCCTGATGTAATGGAAGTTCACCTTCTTCTGACCTAGTTAGCTCAGAACTCTTGGCAAGTGGTCAAGCTTCTGGTTGCGTTCAGAAGCAGAGGAACTTAGGCCTTACTCAGATGGACAGGAGGATCTCTGGGCGCAGGCCTTGGATTTCCATGGGCCCATCAACCTCGGGGCACTTGACACTGTCCACAGTCCATTGGGATGAGGAAAGAAAATACGAGATTAACATGTTTTGATCAAAAAGGTAAGAAAGAAAATAAGCATTACTAATACTTATATATGTATACTGGGGATGATCAAATCCTTTTTTTTAGGATTGGGGATACATGACCAAAAAAGTCTGGAGACCTCTAGTCTCGGAGAAGATGCAGCACATTTTGCAGGACAGCTGAGCGGGGCCCTTGCCTACTCCTTTCCATCCATTTTCCCACCTACCTCTCGGGTCTCTTAGTATGCTGTGCTGTTGTGTCCCTCTGGGCCTGCTCTCTTCTCAATGTTGGATTCTCTTTCCTTCTGCTTAGTCAATCTTTATTTTACTTTTGTAAGCAGTTTCCTGTGTTCGTTGGACTGCGCGATCTCTCTTTCTGAGGGTCCTACCCCGCCCCCCCCTTCTTAAATCTCTGTTACAGCTTCTCAAGTTCATTGCCCTTATTGTCTTCTGAGCAGCCTGAGGGCAGAGATCGTTTCTCAGACATTCCTGTGTAAATACTGGCCGAAGGAATGAATGAAGAATGAAGGGAAAGTCGACCTCGAGGATGACTAGCCGCACCCTGTGACTCCTCTAGGTCACCAGGAGGGGTCGCTGTTGGCACTTCCTGTGATGGGGAGAGCCTGGTTGCCCGATCTTTTCTCTGAAACGTTCTCTCCCAATTCGGCAGAGTCTAACTTCAGGACCTCCTTCCCCGACCCCTTCTCTTACCCACTCCCACGGGAAGGGGAGAGAAACTGAGCCAGAAGGCAAGCCGGAGCTTCTGGCTATGGTGGGATGTGTTTGTGCCTGGGATATCCAGGAAGATAAAGACTGGGATCCTCGGGCCCTAGAGTCCGTCCTTGTTGGGTAGATTCACAAATACTCCCGGAGAAATTGTGGATGCTGCCTTGCTTCTTCTTCCAGACCAGAGAAGCTGTTCTGGAACAAGCAGCGGAATATAAAAGAGGCTATTGAAAACGACAGTGACTAAGAAACAGCAACCAACACCCATGAGCAGATTTTGTGAGGCATAAAATCACATTGCTGCTTCTGAATGCGGCCGGGCCAGGGGATTCATTTGGCTTCCCTTGGAAAATGGGATAGAAAAATGCACCGAACGAGGCAAGAGCTTTGTATTAACCATAATGTCAGAGAATGCATTGCCATTTGCCTTGACAACTCGAGTTTGTAAAAGACAAGTAATTACCAAGGAGTTGGTGAAAATAAAAAAAAGGGGGGGTACAGAATGTCTCAGTCTCATCCTTTAAAATGGCTATTATTTTTTTTACTTTAATTCAAGGATATTTTTATACCTTAGTAATAAATTAACATTTCAAAAGTACTTTTACCTGCTGAGATGGTTCATTCCGCTAATGTGGGTAGCTCTGTGGACTCGAATAATTAGTGTAAATTGCCTTTGAATAACACAGAGCTGGGAACAACTCTAACTTGCTAGGGCTTAATGCCCCTTGCCTACAGGATGAAGAGTCCTTAATGGGGCCTGGAAAAACAACTAATACCTACAAATCAAAGGAGAAAAGCCGTTTTTGATGCATTTGTCTGAGAGTGTGAGTTTTAAACTAAATTGTTAACACTTCCTCCCTGCTGAGGGTCATGGATTAGCTAGGCTGGGAGATTCTTTGAGAATCTTTCACACTGACCAGGGGAGGTAGGGGGTTCCAAATACAAGTGTTTTCTTAACCCTAATCCCTACCTCCCTGACCAGGACAGCTCTGCATTTCCCTCTAATTAGGTGAAGAATTAGGAGGTGGATAAATGTGTTCAGGGATGAGGATAAAGTGATTAGTTCACTCCAGGCCATGATCGCGATTTCTAGGCGCTACTTAGTTCCTTTCAAGATAATAACTTTTCTCTTTTTCACAAAAACGTATTCAAGCAAACCTCCAACATGTATTTATAAGCAATGATAATTATCTCTGGGCAAGCTTGGGGCAGCATATTGACAAACTATTTTTGCTCTGTGCATCTGCTTAATTTTCATAACATCATTATCCCGTCGAGGAACGTCCAGAGCAACTCCGAAACGGACCCAAGGAGTAGAATTATTTGTGCAATCTTAACAAGATTTAATAACCTAACCCCCCAAAATGTGTTCACATTTAAATGATCCTTTCAGTGAAAGGGGGAAAAGGACATGTTGCTTAGGAGCCGTCTGCAGTAAAACCATTTTGACATTTTTTCTGCATATGAATAGATACTACGCTGTATGTATGCCTTTTTTTTTTTTTTTTGGAAGATTTGTAGATATTCTTCACTGAAGTGTAATTTTAAACTTCTGGTTGAATAAAGCAGTTACTGAATAGCTCTGAACTTTGGTGGTATTAACAAGCTTCATCACTGTTGAATATCCGAGGGCCACCTAGACCTCCAAATCAGTTTCAACAACACAAAAAACCCAGACAGGGACCAACAAAAGAACATGTCATCTTTTATACTCAGGCAATCAGTTCCAGAACTGCATACACACCAACTTGTCCTCTGCTTTTGCCATTTGAGCTCACTTGGAGACTGGGCATCTTGCCCTTTTGTCTTACCTAATACGAGTCTTATGTGCTATGAACAGAACCTCAGGATGAAGAAAAGTGAGAGCAACAAATGAGAAAACATAATGTTCTAGCTCCTTTCCGAGGGCGTCGGAAGGCCTGAGGCAGTAGCCCCTGGGTCCTGTTTGAAGGCTGGTGAAAGGCAGTGATCTAATGGTGACCTTCTGGAACAAGTTCTCCCCATTTCGTCCCTCTTCTTGGATGTTCATCTCTGAGGACTATAAATGTACCGGAGCAAAACAGAAGTGAAAAGTGACACTCTAGATGCCTGCCTCCCTGTCTCCAGGTTTGATTTCTGAGTTAGTCTCAGCTGATCAGGAGTAGACACTGCCCTGGCCTCTGGAAGGCACATGACATTATTATTATTATTATTTTAAGCCAAACTTCTTTTAAACTGCAATAAGCTTTCCTTTCCAGTCCTATGAATATCATGGCTGGTTTAAGGTATGATGTCTGCATCATGCCCAATTACGCCATACAAGACAGATCACACTACATTAGCCAGGATTATGTTGCCTCTTGATCTTATCAGCTTTGTTTCCTAAACTACAAAAAGATCTAACACAGTGCTGGTTAGCAGTTTGGCTTAGCCGATCTCCCCAGCTATCCATCACTGTCACCGGGTAGCAGGAGACATTAGGCACAAATGTGTAGGGGACAGGATGCAGCTGACATGCTCTTCCCGAGCCAACTCTCTAATTTCACATTTAAACCAGCTCTTCCTATGCTTGTCCTTTCTTCCTACTGAGGCTTTCTTTTCCTTCGTAAGAGGAACTCTATACCGTTTGTCTTCTGAAATCTAATGCAGAATGTTACACATCTCAATCATTTGTTTGCTTGTTTTTAAATTCTTAACAACTGTAGACAAGACACAGAGCAAATGTATAAGGTAAAATGTACAATCCTGAGCTAAAGAGAGGGTAGTAAGTCAGGTGCCCGAGGGAGAAGAGGCTAATTAATAGATTCAATCTGACCAATCCCGTCTCCTGGATAAACTCTGGACCCACAGTGGGAATTCTCCGCAGAAAGGATACAGCCAGTCTAGCAACTGGGATTTAGCATCTTCTTTTTCATCAAATCTGGGATTATTCCCAACTTGTCCATTCCTGCTTTAAAGTCTGGCTTTTTTAAATAGCCCCAGGAGTTAGCGAGGACATCTGGATTCTGACCCACTCTAATTTGGAGCAGAGAGCCCATGCCCACTTACTCCAGTAAAGCGAGCATCATGGAGAGCCTCATCCGGAGATGTGAAACAGTAGGAGATTTGGAAACAGAATCCATTACCCTATTTGCAGTCAAAATCTGATAGGATCAAGTATTCACAGTAGAAATATCTATGTGTCAAGTAGTAAACTTGATAATCGTAAGAATACATTTAATGCAGCAGGAGAGAATGCCAAACTAGAAGATTAACATTTCTGTTACATAATTACGAGTTCA
This sequence comes from Leptonychotes weddellii, assembly GCF_054177405.1. Classification (NCBI taxonomy): domain Eukaryota; kingdom Metazoa; phylum Chordata; class Mammalia; order Carnivora; family Phocidae; genus Leptonychotes; species Leptonychotes weddellii. Next base: position 11,547,687 of record NC_138374.1, read on the forward strand.
AGGAGTTCAGCCTCTTATCACTTTATAGTGAGTATCGAAAGTAGGAGTGATCCTCTTTAATTTGTAATTATTTAACTGAAAAGTGAGGTCCGGCGGCCTTATTCTTACCCTTCTGGGCTGGCCGACATTGGTATGCAGAATCCATGCGAGAAGTCACAGTACACTATCAGAGGGAGACATGTTTGATTATTCTTTAAAACCAACTAAGAGAAGTTAATCTCATTGAACTTCTTTTTATTCAACAAAAGAGTTGGATGTTTCCAAGTCTAATGTGACTATAATGTTCATTAAATGGACTTCTTTACACCTTTAAATGGATTAACGGCACATCTTCACAGTCTAATTATTATACATGTCATTCAAAAAAATCACAGATCTAATTCAGGGGATGATAAAGGCCTTTCTTTTACAACTATGGAAAAGACAGTGCAGTAAATGGATGTGATTTTTATCTGTGCCACTTTTTTTTTTTTTTTTAAGGGCACATGTTGCCCCAAGGAGGTGGGAGGGAGGGACGGCTCTGAATGTGCTGTGTTTTTCTGCCCTAGTAATTTTAGTTTAGAGATTTAGGAGCTGCCCATGCTGATGCTTGCCCCTTCCAGACTTGCTGTACCAGGTACCTGAGAGGTTCCTCCCACCCAACCCCGCTCAGCTAATGACTTCAGTCTGTCCAAGACAGCTCTTAGTCAGATAAGTGATAAATTATGGACAGCCCCCTTTTAGTCTTCGGCCTTTGGGGCTTCTCCGAGTTCCTTTACTCAGAGCTTTCTTGAAGGCAAGAGAAACGCTCTCGCCATGCTCCTAGAAACAGCAGTTCGGTTAACACGTACACATTTGATACCAACTATCTTTGGGCCTGTACTTGTCTCCCTTTTTACTGGGGGAACATTGAACTTGGTATATTCTGGCAATTCGTTGGTGTCCTAAGGATGTCACAGGCCTTGCTTGGCTCAGGTGGGTACAGAATGTTCTAGAAGCTATCAGAAATATGCAAGGACTTTTCTCTTTCGTTGGGGACGGGATCTACAGGGGATGGCCCCAGAAATCCACCGTGAGTGATTTCAGGCTTTTTTGGGCTTAAAACCGAAGAAGGACAGATTTGTCTTCCTTCACTCATTTCACCAATATTTACTGGGAAATTATTATAGGTCCGCCAATGAGCGTGGCCTATCACATGCAGCACAAAGTTGAGCAGACCCAATTCTTATTCTCAGGGAGCATTCAGCCTAAGAGACTTTCACCTATAATTTGGTAAATCGAGGGCGCCTGGGTGGCTCAGATGGTTAAGCGTCTGCCTTCGGCTCAGGTCATGATCCCAGGGTCCTGGGATCGAGTCCCGCATCGGGCTCCCTGCTCCTTGGGAGCCTGCTTCTCTCTCTCTCTGTCTGTCTCTCATGAATAAATAAATAAAAATCTAAAAAAAAAAAAAAAAAAGATTTAATTTGGTAAATCGAGGGAGTCTCCCAAGTTTTCCATATGAGAGGCGTTCGAGTTGGCAATCTGGTCAGACGTTGATTCTAGAGCTCTTGCCTTGAGGTTGTGCTTGCTCAGCAAGCTCTCGCACTGTTTTTATTTACGTTGTATTTTATATGGAGTCGTTTTGGAGTGGTGGACAGAGATGTGAGGGAAGAAATGAAGCACCTATCTTTCCCTGGGGGTCATCACTGCATGTCTTCCTCGGAGCCAGTCAGCTACATCTCCACTCCCAGTCCTGGCGCCGCCACTTCCAGAGATGTGAATGACAACAAGTTACTCACCTCTTGAAACCTCGATTTCCTTATCTGTAAACAGGGACAAGTATATCCATCTCACAATGTTCTTGTGGGTATTTAGAAACCATAAATGGATAAAGGGTCTAACACAGTGCCTGGCACATAGTAGGTGTTCAGTAAAAACTGGTTTCCCCTTGTCCTTCCTTCTCAGCTGCCCCTTGCATCCTCCTCCCCCCACTCCCTTGCTCCATGCCCAATTATTAATCCTAATTAATCAATTAATCTTAGTGAGGTCTTACTTCCTAAATGAAGTATAACAGCTCAAAGCCTACCTGGATTAGAGGTCTTTGCCTTTTGAAAGGAAAATCCTGAAGCAGTCAGAATCCCCAGGAGCAGCAGAGTGATAGCCAGTGGGGTTGGTGTTTGCGCTGATGGACGCTCCGTTGGCTTGTGTAGAACCCCATGACCATAGATTCTCACAGCCAGAAGCCCCATTTCAGACTCCTTGGTCACACTCACAGCCTATACCAGAAACTCCATCCTGGGGTGCCCCATGTGTGACTTGCTTTGGATTGTGAGTGAGGCTGGTGTGGCTCAGGCTTAGCCTGCGCTGTCCCCAAGCCTGAGCTCAGACATGGCACTCCCAACCCCCAGCTCTGCCCGCCCTCTCTTCTCCTTTGTGTCTGGCATTCCACAGGATTTGACAGCAATAGGTGAGGATACTCTTAGAGATGCCTATGCTGAGACAGAAAACTCTTTCATGAATCATTTCAGATCCATGTTGTACCAACATCAGTTATCAGAATTAATTGCCTCCTAAAACATAAGAAAATTGTACTGCAAAGAACTGACATTAGCTGGGGAACTGTGAGCCTCTCCTTCTCGTCTTCTGATGGAGCACGAACAGGTACCTTGATAAAGCAAACATTGGCCCTCCATTGTGTGTAGGTACTGTGTCCTTGTTTCCAAACTAATAAATACTGAATGAGTAAATAATTTTGTTTTCTCTTTGCGTTATAAAGATTCAGTTGTATTCGGCCAAGTAACTTCAGGGCATATCATTAAATACTTTTCAAATAATGCTTTCTCTAGGATATATTCTGCTCTTGGAAAATGTCTACATATCAATCTAGAGTGCGGAGATGGAAGGAAGCAGAGGATGAACCCGACTCTCTGTAAGAGACCGTCCACTCCCAGGAGAATAATCAGCAGTGGGCGGCACCTAGGCACCTAGGTTCCCTCATTTGTCTTCTTGCTAATTCCAAATGGGCTGGGGATTCGATGGCGTACAATGAAATATCAAATTACAGGGGTTAAAATCTTACCCAAACAAATACATTTTATAAATAATAGAAAATCAGAAAACAATTTAAGTATAAAAACCTGACTTCGGGATAGCTAGAATAGAATTCTAATTTTTATTATATATGTATAGAGTGTATATATGAATATCATATTTATTGCACGAACGCGTGATTTTATATATATAAATAATATGCATGTTACATATGGGATGATGTTAACTCCAAAGGTCTATACTCATTAGCCAACAAACATAGATTATTACTTCAAGATTTTTCTCTACTAGGGCATTCTGTGATGATTCTATTTCCATCTTAGATTTATTTCATCTGTGAGATAAGAAAAGTTAAACAACCTCATCATATTGTGTGTTAATTTTGTCCTAGGCTTATCCGGTAATAGAAAACATGCTTTGATTTGTACTTATTCAGAGACCTGACACCAGCTTCAGTGCTTGGGAGGGAAAGGATCTTTGTTCAGGAAGTTATTTACTGGACAACTAACATGTGGAAACTATACCAATCAGTGTGTGAAAATGCTATATTCATGTTGAATTTCCAAAGGGTGGAGGCTCGTTCTTAGGAGACCATGACAACTCCTGCTGATGGGATAAATGGGATCATTACATTTCAGTCTCCAGGTAATTATCAGAAATGAAGCATTGTGAATTCTTTCCTAATGGGGCCACCTGTCACCCTTCAGTCTTTGTATAGAATGGCATTTTGTTTGTGAAGACCTGGGCCCCAGTTTAGCTCTTCCAAAGTGTTGGGGACCGTGTCCCGGCTTCCCCTTGTCTTACTATGGTGGATAGATACGTTTTCGGCGGGTTACCCACCCTCCGCCCAACAGGGGATTCCGCGTGTCTGGAAAACCTGGTGGCGGGTGTGTAAGACCATAGCGAAGTCAGGTGTTCTCCCATCGCTGTTTGCTCATGGGCAGACTGATTGCTGAGACACCCGTGTGGGGGTGTGTGTGGGGGGGGTGGGCGCTGGACGGTGGTTTACTCACCACGGCCACCACCCGGCCTGCCCCGTTCCCTTCCCTGCCCCGTCCCCTGTTCCCAGCTGCTCTGGGCTTGTGGAGCCTGCAGCAGGCTGTTGCAGAAGCTCCGGGGACCGGGGCTCCTGGAGCCTTGCTTGGGGTCTCTGCCAGAATGCCCGCCCCGCATCTTTTCTACAGACAGCCGGGCTCCGTGGGCTCACGGCTTCTCCTCTGAGGCTGGACAGGGAATACAACTTGGCTCCGAGGTCACTTGTGTGACCCGTGGGCACGTAGCCATACAGCTGTCCGTGGATCTCTGGTCGACGATTCAAGGCTTCTCTCTTCCAGGGCATTCTGTGATAGCTGTATTGTCACTGCGGATCTGTTTGATCGGTCAGATAGGAAGAGCTAACCAACCTCCTCCTGGGTTGTGTTGATGTTGTCTTAGGCTTATCAGGAAATAGAAAACATGCTTTGATTTGCCCCGATGCAGAGCCCTTTGCACAGCACATTACTTCCTGGACAATTAACATGTGGAAGCTATACCAAGCAGTATGTGAAAATGGTAAGTTCACATTGAATTTCCAAAGGGCAGAGTCTCGTTCTTCTTGTTCGCACAGGAGCGGGCATTGTTTGGTTCGGTAATAGCTTCGAATGGCAGATGTTATTCCAGAGCGTGGGGGCCTCCCGTGGTGCGGGAGTCATGACTGGGGGTGCGTTGTCATTACTGGGGGTCTCCTTCAGAGGCACAGGTGTGTGGGCAGAGGACCAGGTGGGTCCATGTACATGTGGATTTGTTGTTTTATGACTACAGTAGAGTACTGTCAATGTATTTTCTCTTATGATTTCGTCATAACATTTTCTTTCCTCTAGCTTACTTATATATATACTTGTATACATAATAAATATAACATACAAAATACATGTCAATTGACTATGTTATTTGTAAGACTTCCAGTCAACAGTTGGTCGTTAGTCGTTACGTTTTTGGGGAAGCAAAAGCTATAGATGGATTTTCCACTGCTCGGAGGGTAGGGTCAGTGCCCCCAAACCCCACATTGTCCAAGGGCCAACTGTACTTCCATTAGGTCTTGCCTTGTGTTTGGTTGTCTAAGACAAGGGGAAATAACCTTGAAAGTCTTTTACATTTGCTGCTGATGCTTTCTCATTTGAATGAGAAGTGCCTTTAGGGCTTGGGAGTGAGGGTGGAAATTACCATTTGAGTCCAGGTGTTGGCCATCAAGGGTGCCTGGATGATCCAAACGCTTTCCTTACCTCGGGAATTATAGTCCTATAGGTCTGTATGGGTCAGGGACCACAACACTACGGGGAAATATAATTTCACGCTAATTAGGACTTCTTACAACCCACTTCCTGATGCAAATTGTGATCAGTAATCAAAAGCGTTCACTCCTAATGGAGAAAGATCTTCAATCCTTACTTCTATAACCAAAAGACTTCCCTGCTGCAAGCTGGATGTAGAGCCAGGGGGTGCCAAATTGACATCTTAACCTATTTAAGTGTTAAATTCTCTTGCAAGTGATGGTTCTTCAGAAACATTCCCAACCTTCCCTTCCCTTCCCCCAGCTGGACGAGACACAGTCACGCCAGCCCCTGGGTGGCTGAACTGCCATCCTCCTTCAGCAGGTGGTGTGATTTTGACCACAGCCTCCAAGTTGACACCTGTTGAAATAATATTGGAACCACATTTGTAACTAATCGCAACCAAGATGTCAACTCAATCTGACAATAGGACAGCCCAGGAGACTCCGTTCAGACCCAGGCTGATGCTTCCAGTCAAGTCCAGGCTTGTTGTCTATTATCTAACAAGCCCAGGACAAAATTAACACTAAATACAAGGTAATTTAATTAACTCCTCCTATCCCAGCAGGCAGGTCCCAGGACCCCGGGTGCCCCAGGCCTTCTAGTGAGCAGGAGAGTGTTGCACCCCCAGCGAGTAAACACTTAGTTTGTGCTTTCATTATTTTAAGTGGGTGATTTGCAACTAAGGATCTTCATGAAATTCCTTAGAGCACTAAAGCCAAAGCATAGTCTTTTCTTATCCTTCAGAACATGGCAATAAATTGTATGAAAATCACTTGCAGGAAAACTTACCTTGTAAGAGCCAGGATTCTTCAAGGAATGCATGTGCTTCCTGGAGACAGGAGAGAAAGAGAGACAGAGACAGAAGAGAGCTGAAGACCCTGCTTTAAAAGGAACAACAAGAAGAAGACAGTCTGAAAGGATTAAACAAAAAAAAAAGAAGCTATAATAAATATAAGAAAAAATACACAAATATAAGAAAAAGTAAATATAAGAAAAATTGTTTTAGGGGCGCCTGGGTGGCTCAGTCGTTAAGTGTCTGCCTTTGGCTCAGGTCGTGATCCCAGGGTCCTGGGACCGAGCCCCACATCGGGCTCCCTGCTTGGCGGGAAGCCTGCTTCTCCCTCTCCCACTCCCCCTGCTTGTGTTCCCTCTCTTGCTGTGTCTCTCTCTGTCAAATAAATAAATAAAATCTTAAAAAAAAAAAAAAGAAAAATTGTTTTATTATAAAGACCTTCCTTGGGGACATAAAGGCCTCTTTTATTTCCTAATTTCAACAAAGCTGACCCTTGACTTCCTCATCCCCAGTGAACTGAACATCAATCTATTTAATTATTCTTCCCATTTTCCTGCTCTCTAATATTAAGCCGACACAAAGGACATGAAGCAACAGGTTATGAGCATTATGAAAGCAAATCACGACTCTTCAGTCTGTAAAGGTGAGGTAGACAAGTTGAAAAGGCGAGTGGGGAAAATGAGGCATCTTATGGCTGTCAATGGGAGCAAGCTGAGCCCATAACTTGTAAACAGATTGCCCCTGGAGGTGGTGGAGAGAATGTGGGCTTTTCATGGATGGCCGTGGAGTATGGGGCAGTTTGCTGGAAACCAAGCCCGTGTTCTCACCTGGGCCTCCTGGTGCTGACAACCCGTGCTGAAGGCTGCATGGGGCTCTGTTGTGTGGCTTTTCTCCACGTGAAGCCAATTAGATTAGGCACCAAAGCGATAAGGAGGCTGATGCACATATTCAAATGCAGATGAAAAAAGGTATCTGGGTCAGGGATACCAGGTCAATAAAAGCCTGCAGACCTCATTAAAAGGCAAATCAGCAGGAAGGACTGAAATCATTAAATATGTTAATTTGCAACAAGGAAATGAAAACTTTGGGAGAAGCCAGTGGCTGGGTTTTCATCTTGGCGGCCTGGCTTCTCTGCCTGGGCATCCAGGTGCCAGCTTCCTGGTCTCTTTTGTCAGGGAGTTGGAGTGCATGATCTATAGTTCACCTTGGTGCCATTTACTTGGTAACTCAGGACTCTGGAAACATTAAGCAGGGGCTTCTCAGCCAGAGCTGCACATTAAATTTACCTAGGGACCTTTTAAATATCCCAGTGCTCAGGCCTGTTCCAGACCAATTCAATCAAAATCTCGGGGGGAATCCAGGAATCAGCATTTGCTAAAGACCTCCAGGGGACTCCAGTTATGTGGTGAAGACCGAAGACCACCAGACTCTCATTTTTTCTAATAAATAGGAACTAGAGACACCTGAACAACTCCCCCTTACCCCAACTCCACCATCTGTGAGAAGAGCTAGCGTGTTCAGATGGGAAGGGATCAAACCAGTTGCTCAGCTTCACATCTCACTTTCCATTTCCTGGCAAACGGCTCAGGGGAAAAATTTGAGTCGGTGACAGATGATGGGTATAGCTAACAATAAGTTACAAGGGCCCTACAGCTGCCCCTTGGCTTTCTGATGGACAGAGCTGGAGACAGCAGCCTGGGTCATCCCAGCTGGTGAGTAAGGCATGGGCTGTTGGAGGATATAGGGCTACCTCTCTTTACTTCTCAGACTGGCACTCCCAGCCCTTATTGAAGCATGGGCTGTTCTTACCAGCCTCATGTCCTTTGCAAAACCACAATCATGGTGTACGTTGGCCCTTGACCTCCCTCCAGGAGGATGAGAAAATTGTGGCCCATGAAAAACACTCACCATGGAAAGTGGGTGAAGATGAGCTACGCTTTTAGGCAAAGCACAGTATACTGAGTAGAGTTCCCCTTAAAGGTCATAACCTTCCAGGAACCTGAGAATATTACCTTAGTTGGAAGTAGTGTTGTTACAAAGGTAATTAGTTAAGAGGAGGTCATACTGGAGTAGGATGGGCCCTTAATCCAGTGTAACTAGGGTCCTTATGAGAAGAGGAGCAGAGAGACACACGGGGATAAAGCCATGCGTGTGAGTTTGATGGGGCTGCCATAGCAAAATATCGGAGACTGGGGGCTCAAACAACAGAAATTTGTTTTCTCACAATTCTGGAAGCTGGAAGTCCAAGATCAAGGTGTTGGCGGATTTAATTTCTTCGGCCTCTCTTCTTGGCTTGCAGATGGCTGCCTCCTTGCTGTGCCCTCATATGGTCATCTTTGTCTGTTATTTTTGGGTTCTCATCTCCTTTTCTGGGCATATTAGACCAGGGCTCACCCCAATGGCCCCATTTTTACTTGATTGCCTTTTGACAGGCTCCATCTCCAAGTATAATCACATTTTGAGGTACTGGAGGATGGGGCCTCAACATATGAATTTCGGGGGGACACAGCTCAGCCCATAACTCCATGTGACAGCAGAGGCAGAGATCAGAATGACATGTCTAGAAGCCAAGGAACTCTAAGGATTGCCAGGAACCACCAGAGGCTGGGAATGGGCAAGGGAGGATCCTCGGGTAGAGCATTCAAAGGGGGCATGGACCTGCTCACACACTGAAGTTGGACTTTCAGTCTCTGGAACTGGGATGGACAATACATTTCTGTTGTTTCAAGCCCCCCAGTTTGTGATCATTTGTTACAGCAGCCCCAGAAAACATAGACCGCTTCTCTTAGGCTTTTTCCTCTAAGTGTCTACAACGGGATTTGAATGTCTAGACACAGTGAAAACTCATGGCATCCCAGTAAGTCTGTGCTATCACGGTAGGCCCCAGCACAGGGCCCCAGGAGACTCTTCTGCTGCTGGGTCACTCTCACTGCTGCACTCTCTGCACTTCCCAGAGGGGCGCCTGGGGAAGGGCAGAGGTGGGAGGAGCAGGGCTAAGAGGGGCTTCTGTCGAGGAGCTAGGTCTCCTATCAGTTCTCACTTTTTCCTGAGGAGCGGACCTCTGAGCACAGTGCTGGCTGCAAATCACCCACAGGAAGCCTTGCCTGGGTTCTGCCCTCATCCTGGGACCAGGGCGACTGTAATGAAGATCTGTGGCTAATTCATTGCCCTCAGGAGCTAGCCCAACCCAAGCTCCTGTGGGAGGAGTGACCATGGTTAGCAAGGCCCTGTGTGGGCAGAAAGCGCTCGGGCCAGGCAGCAGCAGGACTGAAAAAGGACAGGTCAGCCTGTGGACCCACATGATGCAGCAGGTTAATTTATAGAGGGAGCTTGGTGTACTCCCCTCCTTCCGGCTCCCATGGTGGAGCCCAGCTGACCGACTTCGGACAACCTTGGCAGGTTTCTGGTCATACAAGGCACTGGGGAGGGGCTCACAAAGACCACACAGGGAACATGTCTCAAGAAGGAACTTGAGCTGCACCCCACAGGGTGCAGTGAGAACCACGAAGTGGTTCGATCTCTCCTGTGGGGCTTTCAAGGAGCTGAAGCCTGTGCCTCTGGGGCTCTAACTTAAAATACATCTCTGTAGCTCTGGGTTTGTCTGCTGTGGACAAGCTGCCCATCACCTGCTGAATGAACAAAGGAATGAACGGGTTTTAACAGGGAGGCTAAGACACCGAAAAGCAGTTCCTATGAGGCATTTTGCACGTAGGAAGTCAGCAGCCCTGGGTTCTACCCCTGGCTGTGTCCAGCCGCTGTGGGGCTTTGGAGCGGTCACCTCCCCTCTGGGTCTCAGGGAAGGGAAGGAATTAGGGTGCAGGCCCTCCAATAGTCTAGGGCTTGGTCACTTTTCTTTATTCAGTGAAGGTAGCAGGAGGATGCCTTTCTTCTCTTGCTTGCTTTTGGCTCCCGACATGTGGAAATTAGGCCCTTGAAGCCTCTTTGCAAGGAAGTGGGGCCCAAAGGGGGAGAATGGGCAGCCCCAGCATTCACTCCTCTAGGTATCTGCAAATAACGAGGAGACAGAAGGTTGTACAGAGCCCAGGGCCCTGGGACTGGGTTTAAGAATGATTTGTAAACACAGGAAGAAGGGAGAGAGGGAACAGAGGAGGGGAGGGGAGGGGCCCCAAAATGGAGAGCCGCTCCAATTAGATCAGCAACAGGCAGCCTCTCTCCCTGGCAGAAAGCAACCCGGCAAGTGATGAGTGACAAGAAGCCTCGGAGAGGTGCTCACTTTTTCAAAGGGAAAATGCAATTTGTAAACAATCAACATCTTAACAAGCTATAAACAACCAGCCCCGACTTCCAGCAGATTTACTGATGCTTGAGTGACTAAAATTCACAATGTTTCTCCAAACCAGCTTCTTTCAGTTGTGGCCTGGTATTCACTAGGACAACAGGTCCCCACGGGGACTGCTTCCCCTGGGCTTCTAACCTAATGATGTGGGGCTGGGGTCCAAGCACTTGCCCCTCATGGGTGCGGGCCCAGAGCCGGTCCATCTCGTCTCCTTCCCTTCCTCACCACAGCTGGCCTCGAAACTCGTAGGATAGGATATATTTGTTTTGTTTTAAAATTCTAGTCTTTCAAAAATCACCCATCGTTTATCACTCATCTTAGATGAGCAATTGTAGGTCCGCACGGCTGGAGGCTTTCCTCCAAACTCCTCCTCCCGGCCCCTCCCCCGCCCTCCCTACCGCTCCCCCTACCCCCCCTCCGGGGAAATCAAGAAAAACAAGATTCTACTTGTCCAGGCCCTCGGAGACTCCTCAGAATTGCTGGAATCGTCACAATAAGTGGTAGTAATAGAACCATATACAGGACTGTAAATACAAACTGCTCGCTGGAGTGGTAAAAAATAATGAAGTAATTAGGTGAACTATCATCAGCAGCTGTGACTGATTGGTACCAGCACATTTCTGGCTTTATTATATTATTATTTGTCAGGAACAATAAGCCGATTCTGACGTGGTCTCACTTCTGGCCCCGCACCCGGCTTCCGCGCCCCAAGGGCCCCGCTCACCCCAAGGTGCGAGCCCACCATGGGGAGACGTCTGCGTGGCATGTGCAAGCCCATGGTGCGGAAACGAGAGTCCTGCTTCCCAGCCCATTAGGGGTAATGCCACCTTCATTAGCCACTGATGTGACTCCTAACAGGTGCTATTTAATGCGCCGTTTCCAGGCTGAGCGTGCGTCCTGCGGACAGACAGACCCGAACCCGCGTGGGAGACTTTCTCCACAGCCCACTGCTGACTCTAAATGGAAGTGGCCGTTCAAATGCTCCACCTGTCGCCTCGTACCTGGCAGGCTGCCCTTCCTCCTAGTTGGGATTTCTGCACAGAAGGGCCCACTTGCCAGTAATAATAATAATCTGGGGATGATAAGAGTTAACACTTAAGAGTGTTACTATATGTCAGTCCCTTTCTAAGCATTGTATATTTATTTACTTACTTAGTCCTCATAGCAACCCAGTGAGATAGATGCTGTTACCCCCCTTGTTTTACAGGTGGGGAAACTGAGGCATAGGGAAGTTGAGTGACTCAGCCAAGGTCACAGAGCCAAGACTCCAAGCCAGGGAGTTTGGCGGCAAAGTACACACCCTTTTTTTTTTTTTTTTTTAAGATTTTATTTATTTATTTGTCAGAGAGAGAGCGCATACGCAGGGAGAGTGGCAGGCAGAGGGAGAAGCAGACTCCTGCTGATACGGGACTCAATCCCAGGACCCTAGGATCATGACCTGAGCCGAAGGCAGACGCTTAACCAACTGAGCCACCCAGGTGTCCCCAAAGTACTCACTCTTAATCTTCTGTCCACTGCTCTTGCTCAGAGGATTCCTTACAGGACTATGGACCACGGGATGCCCACCAGCGTGTCTGGTACGGGCTGGGCACAGAGCGGGGGTTGGAAAGTGGGAAAAGGGTCCTGCTGAAAACCAAGGCAAGAAAGCAGTTTCTCACAGACTGGCCAACAGACTTGGGAGAAACCACCGCCTTCCGTTAGCAGGGGAGGTAGACGTCCAGGTCCAACCGTCATGCATCGAGAGGCACGGATCAGACCTCCCATCATCAGCTAGAGAAGCGTGTGATGTTTGCAGGATGAATCCCTTCTCTGAGAGCCACAGAGGCACTCAGGCTTCTCCCAGGCTTCCTGCCACCCACAACCTCTTGGGGTCTGCAACACTGGACTGGCTTGTTATCTTAAGGATTTAATTCTTAAGCCGGTTGAATTTGTTGAATTGCTAGCCAGGTGGTTCCGTTTTGCAGGTTTTGCTCTGGCAGGAGGCAGAGTCATTTGCCCTGACCACCCAGTGCCAATTACCATTCTGGCAGAAGAAAGTTGAGTGGTGGACCTGGCTGGGTGACCTCAGACGAGTTACCCAACCTCCTTCAACCTCAACTTTCTGATCTGTAAAATGGGAATAATGATCCCACCTTCCTCATAGCCTGACTGTGGGGATTAAATGAGTTAATAAATGTTAATCACTGATTACTATTATCACGTGCAAAGGCAGATTGACCATGAGGCTAAGGAATCTTAAGCTTTGGGCCCCTTGTCTTGCACATTCTCTCCCACACACTACGATATTCTGTATTCATCATTATATTTATTTTTCTTAAGGAGGGTCCCAGACTGTATAAGCTTTAAGCTCCTCCAAACCTGGATCCACCCTGTGAAAGGAAGCATTTGGTTTGGAAAGTAGCTACAGTCTGGCTATCTCAAAAATGTGAAGCATCTAGGTCTTGCCCATGAAAATATGGGTGAAGGACCTGCCTTTGTGGACTGGGACAGAAATTTCTAAGAAGACAAGAAGCCATAGGAGACGGCAGATGCTAGGCTCACTATAGAATGACCAACTTGGCCCAGTTTGCCAAGGACTGTACCAATTTTAATGCCTAAAGCACCAAGTCCCAGAAACCCCCTCGGTCCTGGGCAGATCGGGATGCTTGGTCACATTCCTTGCTGAGGACAGAAGCATGTCGCTGTCATTCACTACAGAGCTGCCAGGCAGCTGAGTGCCGGGCACCTGGTAGGTGCCCAGTTACTATTTGTTGGATACGCGGTGGTCTGATGGGCTCGAGGAGGAAGAGTGCATGGTGATCTGGGGCAGGTAGGTAGATTTCATGGAAATCCAGTGTAAACACCAAATCTGTGGTGGGGGAGTTGGATCGGGAAACTACCATTACAGGGGGGAGAGGGTTGCGGAATGTGACATGTGTTCGGACCTCAGAGAGTTTCTGTTCCCTTCTGTGTACCCGCTAACAAACAGCAGTTCTTCCATTTACAATCTCCACCTCATTGTGTTCTCAGCTCAGGATCAATGCCTGTGTCCGGGCAGAAGCCCGACTACAAGCTGGATCTGGCCGGGGGTAAATGGTGCCCCAAGCCAGTCTGCAGCGGGCTCTGGGCATGCGGGCGAGCTGCTCAGGCCCCGATTCCACATGCTGTGTAGAGTCTTCCAATTACGCCAGGACTTAGAGATCAAACAGCCCAACTGTGCTTCACAATGAAAAGAGGAGGTCTTAATTTTACTTCGTGCCAGACCGTGCAAAACAATGCATTGCATTGATGTCCTCCTGAGCCCCAAACCTTCCTGAAATCGTCTGCGTCTATCCCAGCAACATCTCCTTAAAGTGGACAGGGGAGAGAGTCAGATACTTTAAAGAATCGGATGATTCCCATTGGACTGCTCAGGACATCATGGCAACCACAGATGGCTTTAACCACCAACTCCAACCTTGCCACAGACAGAGAATTTTCAAATTCTTATTTATTTTTATTTTCAGGTATACTTAGAGGTGTAGTGTTGGCATGTGAGGAAAATTGTTTGCCTCGGCCCTTCGCTGAGCTGTGGCATAACCACAGGAGACTTGAATGAAAACAGGGAAGCCAGCAAAACACCAAAGGCTAGAATTTTGCAAATTTTATTTTTCTGCTCCCTCATGATGCAGTTAGGAATTATAGTGAGGCACAGCACAGCCAAAAATTAGACTGATTTCCTTTTAAGTGATAATGTCGGTTAATAGGTAAATATTCCAGAAAATGCAATCACTTTGAACATTTAGGATTAAGGAAAGCAGAAAGGTTTGGGGGAAAAAATTCTTTGTAGACATCGAAATACGTAGGCAACAATAGAGACCTAAGCCCACAAATCTGATTTGTTTTTACATATCAGTAGTTTTTTTCCCTCATACTTTTAGCTTTCAGACAATAGATTTTTAAAATTAAGGATAGTGCACTAAAGTGATGAAAAATTGCAGAATTTTTTGATTGGTGATTTCATCTGTATAATAATCAGGTTCTTCATGTTGCTACTTGTTCACAGCCTTTTCTAAAAATAAATGATAGATACCTTAAATTGATCAATGTTTCCCTTAAAATAAATAGCCCTTTGACAAAGAAAGGGAAAAATAAATGTTTGAGATGTAGCTGAAGCTTTATCACAACGTAGAGATCAGGATGATAGTTCAAAAGGCAAATGCAAATACCTTTTAGGCTGAGCACTGTATACCGAAAGCATATATTTATAATGGAAATGGATCTTGACACGAAGGGGAAATGATCTTGTAGGATTTTCTATTTTGGAACTAATATGCTAAATCATTTCTTATTTGATGGTCTCAAAAAGCAGTTCACATTACTTTGAAAGTAGCATTTTTCAAGCACTGTAAACACGCTAGGGTAGAAAACTAGAAAGAAGCAAAATTACTTGGTCTGGGAGATTCCTAAACAATTTGTCTTAGTTGTTTACTCTCAAATATCAAATGTTCTTCCAACCATTCCCCTGTACCCATACACTGCTTATTTAATGATGTGTGTGTGTGTGTGTGTGAAATTTACACCTAAATGATTTATTGTCTCACTCTGACTTGTCTTGAGGACATCTGAAGTTGATACACTGGAAGAAGAACTCAAAGTGTTCATTCACTCAATTTTGGACTACTTGACACTGCAAATTTAAAACTGGAGACACTTATCTTCCACTACTAATTTTGGATTTCTTAATTTCTTTTATGATAATAACCCTAAATTAGAAAGTTGAATATCAGATTGTTGGCAATTGTGAAATGTGACATCGCAACCCAGTGCAAAACATCACGATTATGCACATGTGTAAGAATTAAGATGTCTTATGAATTAGCACCGAATGCTGGATAAAATTAGACACCTGCCACAGAATCTTCCCCCTGGGCAAATTTGGCAGTGTTAAGCAAGTACTCCGGGTTGAAGTCATGGCCAGATCGTGGATTTCTGTACACAGTGAAAGTTCCTGTGGGGAAAATGTAGCGGGGAATGTTATGCTACTTACCTTGCTTTATACCACATTTGTTGCAAAGTTTTCTCCAATTGCTTTCCAGTTTTGCTTATCAGGATCCAGAAAGAAAGAGTTTCCCCGACTAGTTACTTCTTAGTTGTTCCTTAGGACACAGAGATTTTGGAAGATAATTTGGCATGCTTTCTTCAGTGTTTCCTTCCAGTTTAAAGCCTTAAAGATGGACAGATGTACATTGACGGCGCGACAAGCAGTGAAATTTAGAGCCGACAAGCTTGCTCCAAAAGCCTTTCCTATGGAATGAGCACAGTTTCACATATCGCCACTAGATGGCGCATGACAACCATTTCTATCAGCCACACTCCGCTTCCCATCTGTCAATAACGTACCAAATGCGTCCTAAAACAATTCCTCCAAGACAACTTCACTATGAGATTATTATGATCATTTCAACCTTTACATAGAAATTTAAAATGGTTCTGATTTATGTTTTGGAAGTAGAAGAAATCCTCACTGGAAGAGAATATATCAGAAAGTGTACTGTTGCATTTGCTATGCATCAACGTTAATAAACATTGGTGCTTACAGCTGAATTAAGACACAAATGTTAAATGTCAATGTGTATCCTACTCATTTATCTACCAATGCTTCGACACACACTTATTAAATGTCTGTTGTATGCAAAATGTTACTTGTGCTTCGAAAATATTGAGAGAACATTTTATTACCAGAAATTAATACAAGTATCAGGAAACCATAAGGGCACTTTGTAAATTCTCTTCCCCCCTTATAGCAAAACATAATCCCCCTTGCCTTAATAAATTGTAAACTCCTGTAAAGAAAATAAATTAATAAAATATACAAGCCCTGCAGTGGGGTCAGTTTTCTCTTTTGTGTCCTTTGTCTCCAAGTATAGGAACAAGACACTTCACGGCATAATTTTTTTTTTTTTAGTCTGTTTGCTGATGGGCTTTAATAATAACACTGGCTTTATTGCAAAGTGTTCAGGGCGGACGTGAGAAGATCCCTTCAAAAGTTAGCTCCACACCTGTGGAGATAATCAAGGAATCTCTAAGATCCTCTCCACTTTTAAGAAGCAATGATTTAAAAAAAAAAAATGAGCATTTGAATTCTTTCAAACCCTCCAAACTAGGTGTGATATTGCTTCTAAGCCAGCCTCTAACCAAAAGAAAAGAATGGTCTCATTTTAGAGTTACTGGCTGTTTGTTTGAACTGAAGAATTAGTTGCATTTCACAATAAAGACATGCCTAATGAAATGATTAAAACATACAGAGCATTAAATTATAAGCAGATGGGAGTTGGGCGGGGGGAGGTGAGTTTGCTAGAGAGCTGAGACCAGGAAACCTGACAGCTTTGGGTTTTTCTCAACAATACAGAAGATGATTGTTTAAGCAACAGAAGATAAGAACGCAACCCCTGAAAGATAAATCTCTTTCTTTTTTTTCTTTCTTTCTTTCTTTCTTTCTTTCTTCTTTCTTTCTTTCTTTTTCTTTCTTTCCTTCTCTCTCTCTCTTTCTTTTTTTTTGATAGACAACAACACACAAGAAGAGCCAGAAAGTAAGTCCATGTGTATTATAAGCGTTCAAAGAGATGGCCACTGTGGAAGGGAGGGAGATATTCACAGGGAGGCCTGGAAAAGGAACCGGGAAATTTGCAAGTGTATCAAAGTAGCGAGAGGTCCTAGGAGATCGAAGAGGATCAGACAGGCCCAGAGTAAGTCACGGTTCAGGGTCTGGATTCTTCTTAAGAAAGTCAGACATGTCCCCCGGCTGTTGTCTGGTCCCAGTTATTCATGAAACACCTTCTCTCTTCCCTCCTCCCTGAAATTTATCATTTTAAATGCTGCTCTGTATAGTTAAAAGATACTAGTTTGATGAGATGGAGTTTAGAACAGCTAAAAAAGAAGTTCAGCGAATAGGAGCAATTCTTAGGCTGTGCAAATTGTCTGTTAAGTGGCACTTTATGATTCAGCCAAATCGATGAAAATTTTATCTCGAATTTCTATCAGGCAGCATTCAGCAAGAGCTGGTTCCCTGGAAACGGGCATTTAAAAAAAAGAAAGGAAAATCTGTGTTATGTCTCTATCTTTCCTGGATATACAATGGCAGTTTCGACCCATTTGAGCTGCCTTCCCAAACAGAGGCACTGATTGTCTTCAACTGTGGGTTAATGGATGTAGGTCTAGAGATAAAGGAAATAAACCCTCTAAGATTTTGTCTAATTTTTAAAAGGCATCTCACCTTCCTAAGTTGTGTGTCTTCTTTGTCCTGGAGGTCTACAGGGGAGAGGACAGCCCTGCGTGGCCACAGTGGCTCGCACCTGGGGCCATGGCCAGGCTCCAAGGGAGGGCGCAAGGGCATCTTCAGAATTGAAATCAGTTCTTGCTTTAATCGCAGAAAGAACACCCCGAAGATGAGTGTGGTACACCCACACACACAGACACTCTCTCCAGGGAGGCATGTGCTGTCCTCGTTCTGTTCCAGGTAAGACCCTGTCCGCCATCCCCACGAGCTGCCCGTGTGGGTCCACAGCCCTTATGTATCTGGCCTCTGGGCACAGAGCACCGCTCTGCAGAATGACTGATTATAGGGGAATCTTGTTTCTCCAGCACCATCTGCTGACGCTGAGCCTCACTAGGACCTAAAGTTGGAGGTGCAAGCTATCGATTTCACTCTGCCTCATGCCTTATTAAATCTCTCCGTACCACCTCTGCCAGGGGACAATAGCTATGTGTTCAGGAATTGAGGGAGTAGGTCTGCTCCCCAAATAGTTTGTCCCGCTTACCAGGAAGGTTGGGGTTCAGTGGAATGCTTAGCTATACCAGCCACGTTGGCCTGGCTAGGGAGTAGTGACCCCCCCTCCAACCACCGCCCCCCCCCCCCCCGCCAGAGTAAAATTTTACTCTTTTCTCTTTAATTTTGAAAGTTCTGTTCAATGTGTCCTATAGGAAGCCTCATCCGGTCCTTGGAAAGTAATGGACCATAAATGTATAAAGTTAACATTTATATATACAAATATATAAGTAGTATCTCCTGGAATTCTACCTATAGAGATGCCCCCTATGGAACTTTGACATTGTTCCCATTCCTCTATGAGAAAATAACATTCTTGAGGAGATTAACACCTCTTACCTTTATTAACTACTGGCCAGTGGAGGGCGGAGGGCCCAGGAGCTGGGAGGGGGGGCAGGGAACTCATTGGCAGCTGAGTGAGGAAATGAGCCGGAACTGACCAGCCTGGGGGACAGGTGCGGGGAGAGTTGCGCTCCTGGCGGGGACAGATGTGACGTGAGCTGCTTCTTCCACCTGTGTGCACGTGGCCCTGCCCACCTCTTCCTGCTCCCTGCAAGGTCCTACGGGGGCAAAGGGATGACAGCGCCCCTACAGCCGGACTGGGAGGAACCCCCGTCCTGATCTGAGGCTCTGGCTCCGTCCACCAGGCACACCCGTGTGAAGACCTCGAATTATGCCCTCTAAAAACTCAGGTGAGTGGTTGTCCTCATCATTGCCCTCCTCCTCCTCTTCATCATCTTCACCATCACAGCAGTAGTCGACGCTAACGTAGGGAGAGCTTACCACAATCAAGGTGCTGTTCTAAGCACTTCATGTGCATCATGCCCTTTACAGCTCCCCATCACCCTGTGAGGTAAGTGCCGTATTCACCCCAAGTCCTGGGCAGAATAGCGCTGGCCCCCAAAAAGAGCTCAGGGAAGGACGGTCAGGGCCGGTATCCTGTATGAAGCACTTGCATGGAGCCATCCTTTGAAAGACGACGGAGGTCCCGAAGGCTGATTCATCCACCTGTGCAGTGTCCTTGTGGAAAGTGCTCGGCTGCTCGCTCTGCACCTGGTGTGTTACATCGGGCATATAAAGTTTGGCTGACTCAGTTTGTAGGGGACATGAGTGGGCTACCCCTTGCCCTGGAGACCTCATTACCTTCTATCTGTCCGTCACGCAGAGTGACGGACAGATAGAAGGTAATGCCGAAGACTATACCTCTCCGCTCCAAGCAGTGGTTCCGGCCCAAGGGGCACCTGAGGAGGTGATTAAAGATGCAGACGCCTGGGCACCATCCCCAGAGATGCTGATGTGCTGTGGCTGGAGTGGGCTGGGGAATTTGCATTTTTGCCCCGTTTCTAGGTGCTCCTGATGCTGGGCTCCACGGACCTCACACCGAGAAACAAAGACCTAGAGGAGATAGGTCAGAGTGGACTAGGGTTGTGTTGGGGGGGGAGGGTGTCCTCCCAAAGGAAGGGGAGGCTTTGCGTGGGCCCTGATCTTTATCACCACTGAGATCACTTATCTCAACTCTTCACCTGATTAAAAATGGGATTGCAATCAATTGAAATGGGGGCCCCATATTTTCCAAAAACATAAAGCACATTCTTCAGGCCTGGGTGCCTGGAAGGGCCAGCAGAGACGAGACGAAGTCACGCCTCCTGCCCTGGGAGCTGATGATGGTGGGGAAGATGAAACAGGGCTCGGATTAGCTCTGAGGTCCCCGGGGTGCAGTTCCGGGCTCTGACCAGCCAGGAGGAGGCTGAGGGGCGCCTCGCTCAGCCTGTCCTCCAGCTGCCTGGATGGGAACAGCTGAACTTCAAAAGAAGCATGGGGTTTACCCAAGGGCAGCTGTGGATGTGTGGGTGGGTGCGTGGGTGGGGCACCCAGGGGAGCTGAGCTGAGGGCTGGAGAACAGGAAGGGGAGAGAGAAAGACAGATTCGGAGCGGAAATGAGCAGCCTCAGGTTTGGGCCTTAATTATGAAGGAAGTGGGCACACTTGGAAATGTCTTTCCCATTCATGTTTTAATCAACACCAAATTGTAAGATCATCTTGATAATCCCTCGAATATCCATGCAGGGAAATTGTTTCATGATAATTCCACCCAAAATCGTTTCCTGCGCACACACTTTAAGGGCTTCCACGGAAATGTCCTGAGAGCCCAAGGCCAAGAACCTGGAGCATCCCTGTCACTCCCCGCAAAGGCTTTTGTGAGTTCTTGTTTAAAAACTGCAGCAACGTTAGAGAGGTTGGCTTAAGGAGCAGAGAAAACCCCAAACCAACAAAAGAAAGGCGCTCCGGATTTGGAAGACAGAACTGTGTGAGCCTGACCCGGTGTTCTGTCTTAGGAAGACAAGGGGAGACAGGGCCCCTAGCACTTTCACAATAGGTGAGAAGATGTTATCAGGAATCGCTTCCCATGGCTTGAGTTACAGGAGGGAAAACATGGGTTCAGAGCTTGAAGAAGTAAAAAAACAACCCCCCCTCCCCCCAAAAAACCAAAAACAAAACCACAGGGATTGTACAGAACAAGAGAACAAGAAAAGAGGGAATGAACTGCCAAAGAAAGTGGAATTTCCATCCCTGGAGCTATTCTGCGCAAGAGGAGGGACCTCTTTATTACAGGTTGTTTAGAGTAATGAACGTGATCCCACCGCGGTGCATGGGAACGGGCTCGATGACCCCAGCGAAGTTCCTTCCAGTCAGCAACTCCGTAATTATTGACCCAGGTGGCCAAGGTTCGTCTCAGAGGAGAACGAGTCCGTTTTCAACGGACTTGCAAGGGCTTTGTTGCCAACAGTGCTTTGTCATTGACTGGATCATTTTCAAGTCATTTTGTGCGGCAGAAACTCCAATGGGGAGGCCCGCTCAGCAGCCGGGTGAGCATTTGCTGAGGGCCAGGAGGGCTCAAGCCTTTCTGGCCAAATTGCATTCCCAATTGCCTCGTGCAGGTTTAGGAGAGGTCCAGAGGTCTCCTGAACAATCCTGCAGGTCCCAGGAGAAAGGGAGGCAGCTAATACGCTCCATGTTTTCTCTTGCTAGAAAGCTCCTTTGATTGGGCCTCTAAGGCTGGTTGATGGAGGTTCTCCTGGAGGACTGTGGAGCAGAATCTATATCCATCCTGTTTTCAGTCACTTAGCTGTGAGTTCGAAATTGCTCTGGCTCTCTGGTCTACATTTTTGCTGTGTTTTCTCATGAGGATGTCCCACCCTAAAAAAAAAAAAAAAAAATCAAAAGAGGTTCCCAGCTGGTTTTAAGTCTCCATATCTCCCTTCGTCTACCTGTCTCAGGGAGACCATTTTAAAAGGAGTTTTAGGAAACCAGTTTCAAAGTTTCACAATATACATTACATTATGCATTTTGCAATACACATAATACACTAAATATTTTGTGATAATTTCATAAAAGAAAAGGGTTGGCCCTGGTTTTCTTAGGCTTCACCAGCGCAACGGGTAAATGACCCCACCTTAATGAATAAACCACACATCCCTGGCTCTTCCCCCACCTACATAATACATAATATGGAGGGCCCCGTGAAGCAGAGCTCCCTCTGGTAATCCCCGGAAGGTTCTTGAATGACGCCTCCCAAACAGAGAGAGTCCCTCCTGCCTCTTCCCCAGGAAGCCACACGGAAAGGACAATTCACCACCATCCCTGCTGCCAGGACCTTCAGTGGGGGACAAAATGGATTCCCTGGCCAGAATGCCGGCTCCATATGGCTCCAAAGACAAGGCCAGGGGCCCCAGCAGTGCTATGTTCCTCGTAATGCTCTGCAAGCTGAAGACACAAGTTCAAATCCTGCTGAAACACAGGAAGGCCCCTCTCAGCCCCAACTCTCAACCCTGTCTCTGTGTTTCTTAAGTGAGACGCACACACCACTTACTCAGCTTGGACAAGGTATTAACACCCAGGAGAGAGAAACCCTGCTGGTTGTTCTCCCTACCCAAGAAGCAAGAGTAAAATGTCCTACTGCGTTGAGCTCCCAGGGGCTCCCTGCACCATCAGATACGGCTCATCGGGTCTGGATCCAGCTGTGGTTCTTGCTGGCATTTCCCAAGTCCGAGATCATCGCACTTTTTCTTAAGTTATGTCCTTTGACTCAGAAATTCCTTCTGAGTCACTTTTTTTTTTTTAGGGAAATAATTAAATACAGAAAAGCTGTTATGTGCAAGATGTGTACTGAAGCATCATTTACAGGCGTGAGGAAGCAGAAATCACTGAATGTTTGATCATTAAAGAACGGTTGGGTAAATTATGGACTGTGCCCCGGAAAGATATAGTCCATAGCCAATAAAAATGATGCCTACAGGGGCTTTGTAGCGATGGTTTGTAAGTGTTTGTAAGATAAAGGGAAAGAACAATCAGAATGCAAAGTTTGGTATTTAAATTATTATCAGGGTATAAAATAAAACAAAGCATGCATAAAAAGTTGGGAAGGATATAGAAATAAGTATTTACCCCAAATTTGTCTTCCGGTAATAGAATACTGGGTGGTTTAAAAAGTATGTTTCTTTCTACTTTTCTGAATATATCAAATTTCACCAAATGAGGGTAGTTCGCAAATTGATGAAAAAATACACAATAAGAAAAAGGGCACCTGGGTGCTTCAGTTGGTTATGTGTCTGACTCTTGGTTTCGGCTCAGGTCAGGATCTCAGGGTTGTGAGATCGAGCCCCATATTGGGGTCTGTGCTGGGTGTGGGTTCTCGCTCTCCCTCTCCCTTTGCCCCTCTCCCTCGACACACTCTCTCTCTCTAAAATAAATAAATAAATCTTAAAAAAAAAAAAAAAGAAAAGTCTCCCCCATCCACTCTCCATCCAGGTGAAAATGAAGTGGGGATCAGCTGGTGACACAAGGGTTTGGCGTCCCCACTGGGCATCTGGCAGTTCCCTCCTAAGTCAGCATGGCAGGGTCTAAATGCCACACCAGAAAATCTCTGATCAGGAATGGGGTCCCCCTGTCAATTCCACAAATATTTATTGAGTACCTATTATATGTCCAGTGTTAACTCACTGAAAAAGACAGAAAACAGACATAAATTCAGACCCATTTAGGGCGTCTTTAGCATCCCAGAACTAATTACTACCTCTGGCCTCTGCCTCTGCTCTTCCATGTTCATCTTGGGACGCTGGGGCTGGGTTGTGCGGAGCCCATCACTGATTTGTCAGCGCTCCTTCTGAGGCTCTGCCAACAGGGCAAGCTCCAGGCGGACGGAGCAGGGAGGCGAGGTGTGCCCCTTCCTCCGTGCTCCTTCCTCTGGCTTCCTGTTTCTGTCAGCTTCCCCAAACCTCACTGCCTCCCCTCAGCAGCTGCGTGTCCTTTCTGAGGCAGTGGCTGAATCAAATTTATAATTTTCCCAACGCTTACAGAACTAGCCTCATGCTGCCCCCCTTAGACACACCCAGAGGTCTGGGCCCCACCCCACCTGGCCCTCGTGGAAGCTTCCAAAGGTTCATCATCTAACCTCTTCCCTTGGTTCCATCAGCTGTAGGGGTGGTTATTGCCTTCTTGCCTTCTGCAGTAGCTACCTCTGTGATGTCTTTTTTTTTTTTTTTTAAGATTTTATTTATTGGAGAGAGAGAAAGAGAGAGCAAGCAGGGGGAGGGGCAGAAGGAGAGGGAGAGAGAGAATCTCAAGCAGACTGTGCTTTGAGATCATGACCTGAGCCGAAATCAAGAGTCGGACGCTTAACCAACTGAGCCACCCAGGCGCCCCATCACTGTGATGTCTTAAAGTTGTTCTTTTAAGCCTTTCAGTTACTAAATTGATAACTTAATTATTTTATTAACAATTCTTTACAGTAAATCAGCTGTTCAAAGAGCTTCTGTGTCCTGACAGTACCAGAAGGGAAAAGTCACTTGGCTGGGATTGCAAATTCCCAACAGCAAATAACCCTAAACTCTCAGTACCACACTCCCTCCTGCTTCACAGAGAAAATGGACACCTTCAGCTGAGAATCCCCACATTGCTCACACTCCACACAAACAAACCTGTTCTCTATGCTCGCCTCCCCTCCTGTTTAAGGCCGAATCCCACACACCTGCTCCTCATCCCATCCCCTTCCTGGCCTCTCAGGAACCTTCCCCCCCATTAGTCAACTGTCTGTCCCCTCCCACATGGTTGACATTTCTCAAATGGATCCCTCCTACTGGCTTTTAAATCTGCTCAACTCTCACAGACGTAAAGAACCTTTCCTTGATCCTCAACCCCATGCCCAGAGACCATCCTCTGTCTTTCTCATGATCTCAGTCACTAACTTCTTGGGCTTAATTCATTTCTATTTCCACCATTTGTACTTTTTCCTTGTTTCTCCCAATCTGGCTTCTGGTCCCACCGGTCTGCTTTGCTAACGTCACCCATGAGTGTTAGGTTCATAATCAAAAGGACATCTTTTCAGCCCTCATTTTATAGGACCACTCGGTTGTACTCAACACTGTCACACACCTTTGTTTGAAAGTGAATGCTGAGGCAGGTCTAACCCTGCCGTTGTTCCTTTGTCCTCCGGGAGGGCACACTTTTCTAGTTTGCTTCCTACCTCTCCAAATACTCTTCTCACTGCAGAGCCCCCTCCCCTCCCAGAATGTGAAATGCCGACATTGTGGAGGGCTCAGCCTTGGGTCTTCTCCCTTCTCACTGCTGCTCAGATCATCTCATCCACACCAGTCACTGCCGTGGGCCAAGTATTTGCACGCTTACATCTTTGGCTCGGGAGTTCCCTCTGAACTCCGAGCCAATACATACCCATCACTCCTTGATCTCTGCACTTGAGGTCTCCCACTTGTTGAGTTAGCTCAACAGGAATAAGACAAAACTCAAGCTCTTTCTCCAAAACAGGTCATCTTCCAGGGTCCCCTATCTTAGCCAAAAATATAACCTTCCATCTATGGCACAACCCAAAAACCCAAGAGTTACCTTCCATGCTCCCCTCTACTTCTATTTCCAATATGCTACCAAACTTGTCCATTTTACTTTACACATATTTCTTGAAAACATCTCTCTTGTTGTCATACTACCATATTCTTTATCTGCTGTGGTGGCCTCTGAACTGATCTTCTCTTTCCACTTTTCCCTCTCCCAGGGTGTTCTCTGCACTATAGCCAGGGCAATCCTCTTACAAGGAGAATCTGAGCATGTCACCCTGCTACTTAGAATGTGTCGGTGGTTTCTTCTTGCTCTTAGAAAAGTCTGAAGTCCTTTCCGAGGCCTCCAAGGCATTGGCCACCCACCAGCCTTGCCTGTTACCCTTCTCTTTCCCATTTTCTGTTCTTTGGTTTCCTGAACTTCTCCTGCTCCCTCCTGTCCCAGGACCTTTGCACATGCTGGTCTTATTGTCTGGAATGTGTATTCATTTTTCAGTGTGATGGCCATTTCTGAGGGAGGCCTTCTCTGAATCCCCCTCCCACTTCCCCTAACTTGGTACAGGCCCTTGCAGAGCAGAGTGTATCTCTCCTTGGAGGCCTTTCTACAGCTGTGATTTCACATTTACTCATGTGATTGACTGGCTGATATTGATCTCCCCACCGGTTGCATGTTCCAGGAGATAGGGGACCGTATCTGCCTTGCTATGCTCTTGAACTCTCAGGGTCTGGTCCAGGGTCTGGCTCCTTCTCACAATAGATGAGTATTTGTTGAACGAATGAATGAGTTTGGATTGGGGACTGCGGACCTCAGGACATTGCTCTCTCAATGCGTTTATGCCATGGGATCTTTCCATGTTTTTGAGTGGAAAATGTTGCACGAATATTAAGACATGCTGTTTCAAACTGAAAGACTACAGGTTAAACCACTACCACCTGAAAAGGGAAATCCATGATAGAAGTCAATGTTTTCCTAATTTAAAACCAAAAGAAATTTCTCTTAGTTCATGTTTTGTCATCAGAAATATATTTTCAGACAGGAAGAAGGCAGATCTGTGTTTTGTTTATTATCAAAAGCAGCAAAGTTAGACATGTTATCATAATGGAAGTGAAACCTTTGGTGAGAAACACAACTTTGGTAAAATTGGCTCCCTGAATCCAGGAGAGACAACTGGCCGATACGAGCAGAGAGCAATTTCTGTTCATAAACAGTAAGAGTAAAAGTGTTTATTTTTATGAGTCTTTATTGAGCACCTACTGTTTTATAGTTGAAGAAACTAAGCCTTGTGGGGTTTAACTTGCTTAAGATTATACAACTAGTAGAAGACAGAGACTAGTTTCAAACCCTGTCTGCCTGATGCCAAAATTTAGCATATTAATCACCCTGAGGAAATTCCAGTTAATGCTCACTATCTGGGTATATTGGTGTTGCAGTTATCTGTTGCCGTATAATAAACCACCCCAAATTCATGAATTAAACAACAACCATTTTATTAGGTTCGTTATTTGGGGGGTTAGGCTGCGGTGCAGATGGCTCATTTTTGCTCGGAATGACTCCAGTGCTTAAAGATAACCGGCGTGGCTCACTGGGATCATCTGCCAGGAGCCCTGGTTCTGGCTCTTGCCTGGGTTCCTTGGTTCTTCTCCGGGTCACGGTCTTTGGCCTGGAGCGTCCTCATTTCACTTACGTGTCTGGCTCTGGGCTGGGATTGCTGGAAGAGCTGGGGCATCTTGCTTTCCACACAGCTCGCTGGGGCATCCTCATGGCACGGTGGTCTCCGGGGAGGTTGATCAGATATGCAGCCGGCTTCATTCCTTCAGAATGAGCCTGCAAAAGACAGGAGCTAGAAGTCGACCGTGTCTCAAGTCCTGGGCTGGGAATTGGCACATTATCACCTCTTTGCTGTCAAAGCAATCACAGAAGCCATCTAGCTTCAAAGGAGGGTGACACAGACCCCACTTCTGCATGGGAGGAGTATCAAAAAATGTGGCCACTTCAATTCATCATCAGATACATCAGCATTTCTCTCCTTAAATGCTTTGGAAGAATAAAGATATATTTTTTACCCTAGACTCCACTTCTATTTAGGGTAAATACTGCTTCTAAAGTCAATGTTCTCACTGCATTGTGTGAGTCCTCAGGTTCTTACAATGATAACTATGTATTGAATAACTCAGGAATGTCCACTGTGATCACAGCAGGCCATCAGGGTAGAAGGTAAAGTAAATAGACCAGTGGAAGTAGCAATATTCTGTCATTTATGAACCTTGACATCTAAGAAGCACTGAAATGGGATGTGACTCAGTGTTTCTATCTCCTCTGTTTTCATGATTTCTTCTCTTAATGCTTACCTTTAAAAAAATATTGAGGTTTTTTTTTTTATCATTTTCACTTTACTCCTCAAAATATCATTGTTCTGTCTTACAGCTTTCTAAGCCCTTTTCTGGATTTTTTTTTTAAATTAACTTTTTAAAATTTTGAGGTAATTATAGATTCAAACAGAGTTGCAAAAAATAATGCAGACTTCTTGTACCCTTTAGCCTGTTTCTCCCAATGACAACATCTTGTAAAACTATAGTACAATATCACAAACAGGAAATTGCCATTGATAAAGTCAAGATACAGGACATTTTTATCACCACAAGGACCCCTCACACTGGGCTTTTATAACCATATCCACTTCCCTGTCATCCTGATCCCTCCTTAACCCATGGTAACCACTGATCTCTTCTCCATTTTTGTAATTTTATCATTCAGGAATGTAACATAAATGGAAAGCTGTATGTATGTAATCTTTTGGGATTGGATTTTTTTATTCAGCACAATTCTCTAAAGATTCATTCAGATAGTTGTGTATATTAGGAGTTCCTTCCCTTTTACCTCTGAATAACATCCCATAATATGGATGGACGAGAGCTTCATCATTCACCTGTTGAGGAACATCTAGGTGGTTTCTGGTTTGGGCTATTACAAATAAAGCTGTTATAAAGATGAACTTACAGGTTTTCTGTCAACATAAATTTTTTATTTCTCCAAGATAAATGCCCAGGAGCACAATTGCTGGGTGCTACAGTAATTGTATGTTTAACTTTTTAAGAAACTGACAGTTT
Source organism: Leptonychotes weddellii (assembly GCF_054177405.1). Taxonomy (NCBI): domain Eukaryota; kingdom Metazoa; phylum Chordata; class Mammalia; order Carnivora; family Phocidae; genus Leptonychotes; species Leptonychotes weddellii. The sequence continues at coordinate 11,575,839 of NC_138374.1, forward strand.
TTCAGAGTGGCTGTACAATCTTACATTCTCATTAGCAATACACATATGACCCAGTTTTTTCCATATCATCTCCAACATTTGGTGTTGTTACTATTTTAATTTTACCCATTCGGATAGGTATTCGGAGTTTCAGTTTGAATTTCCTAAATGGTGATGACATTGAACATCTTTTCATATACTTATTTGCCATCTAGTATATTCTTTTCAGCGAAGTGTTTTTTACCCATTTTTCAATTCGATTGATTGCTTTCCCACTGTTGAGTTTTGAGAGTATGTTGTATATTCTAGATATAAGTCCTTTGTCAGGTATGTGGTTTGAAAATATTTTCTCCCACTCTGCAGCTTGTCTTGTCTGATCCTCTTGATGAGGTCACTTACATAGCAAAAGTTTTAAACTTCTGTGATGTGTAATTTATCAAAATTTCTTCTGTGGTATGTGATTTTTGTTATCAAATCTAACTCTTTTGACTAGCCCTAGTTTCTGAAGATTTTCTCTTTTTTTTTCCCTGGAAGTTTTAGTTATACCTTTTACATTTAAGTTAGTGATCTATTTTGAATTAATTCTTGAATTAAAGTGTGAGACTTAGGTCGAGATTAATTTTCCCCACTATGGATGTCAATTGCTACAGCCCCATTTGTTGAAAAGGCTATCTTTCACCCACTGAATTGTTTTTGCAAAACATCTGTTGTGTATATTTGTGTGGGTCTATTTCTGGGTTTTCCATTCTGTTCCCCTGGTCTGTCAGTCTATTTCTCTGCCACTACCACATAGTCTTGATTACTATAGATTACTATACAATAAATCTTGAAATCAGGTAGACTGATCCTTCCTATTATTTTTTTTCTTTTTCAAATTTGTTTGCACTATCGATGTCCCTTTGCCTCTAAATTTTAGAATTATCTTGTGTATACCAACCAAAAAATTGCTGAAATTTGGATGTGAATTATGTTAAACTTACCCATAAATTTGGGTGGAATTGGCATTCTTACTATTGTGAGTCTTCCAATCTATGAATAAAGTAGAATGAAAATATTCATTTATTTAGACCTTAATTGGTTTCTTTCATCAGTATTGTATAGTTTCTAGCTTACAAGTCCTGTACATATTTTGTTAGATTTACACTTAAGGGTTTTATTTTTTGCAACAGTAATAGATAAATAAATGGTATTGTATTTTTAATTTTGGTGTTGTGTTCATTACTAGTGTATAGAAATACAGTTGATTTTTGCGTATTTATCTTGTATCCTTGTAACTTTACTGAACTCATTTATTTAGTCCTGAGAGGTTTGTGTTTTGTTTTGTTTTTTTATATTTTGTGGTTTGGTTTTGGTTCTTTTAGATTTCTTTGAATTTTCTACATAGACCTTCATATCATCTAGTAAATAAGGGTAATTTTATTTCTTTCTTTCCAATCTGTATGTCTTTTATTTCCTCTTCTTGCCTTATTACACTGACTAGAAATTCCAGTACTATGTTGTGTAAGAGCAGTGAGACTGGGGGCGCCTGGGTGGCTCAGTCATTAAGCGTCTGCCTTCGGCTCAGGTCATGATCCCAGGGTGCTGGGATCGAGCCCCGCATCGGGCTCCCTGCTCGGCGGGAAGCCTGCTTCTCCCTCTCCCACTCCCCCTGCTTGTGTTCCCTCTCTCGCTGTGTCTCTCTCTGTCAAATAAAGAAAATCTTTAAAAAAAAAAAAAAAAGAGCAGTGAGACTGAACATCCTTGCCTTGTTCCTGATTTTAAGGGGAAAGCATTCAGTCTTTTACCATTAAATATAATGTTAACTGTAGGTTTTTGGTAGATGCTCTTTATCAAATTGAGAACATTTCCTTTATTCTTATTTTTATGAAAGTTTTTTTTTAAATCATGAGTGGGTGTTGAATTTTGTCAAATGTTTTTTCTGCATCAGTTGACGTGGTCAAATGAGTTTTCTTCTTTAGTCTGTCATTATTTCACTTTAGCCAATCATTATTACATTGATTGATTTTCAAATACTGAACCAGTCTTGCATCCCTAAAATAAGCTCCATTTGGTAATGGTGAAATCTACATGCCAATATTTTGTTAAAGACTTTTGTATCTCTACTTATAAAGAATATTTGGCTATAGTTTTTCTTTTCTTTTTTTTTTTTTTTTGGTACTGTCTTTATCTGGTTTTAGTTTCAAGGTAATATTAAGTTTATAAAATAAAAAAATAAATTGGGAAATGTCCCTACTCTTCTATTATTTAGAACAGATTGTGTAGAATTCATGTTAATTTTGAAATTTTTGGTAGAATTCTCCAGTAAAACCATCTGGGCCTGGAGATTTCTTTTGAGGGAATTTTAAAATTATAAACTCAATTTTCTTAATATTTATAGGGCTATTTAAATTATCTATTTTGGGGCATCTGGGTGGCACAGTCAGTTAAGTGTCCAACTCTTGATTTTGGCTCAGGTCATGATCTCAGGGTTGTGAGATCGAGCCCCATGTTGGGCTCTGTGCTCGGTGTGGAACTTGCTTAAGATTCTCTCTCTCTCTCTCTCTATTCCTTACCCCACACCCTCTCTCTCCCTCTCTAAAATAAATAAATAAATAAATAAATAATTTATTTATTTCATATTGGGTTAATTTTGGTAATTTTCTTTCTTCCCCCCAAGTAATTGCTACATTTCATCTAAATTGTTAAATTTATGTATATAGAATTTTTCAAAGTATTGCCTTATTATTTTTTTGATGTTTTCAGTGTCTATAGAGATACTCCATGTTTCACTCCTGATATCGGTCATTTGTGTCTTTTCTTTTTCAGTCTTGCTTGCCAGAGGTTTGTCCATTTTATTTATTTCTTAAACCACCAGGTCTTAGTTTCATTGATTTTCCTCATTATTTTTCTGTTTTCATTTTAATTTATTTATGCTCTTATCTTTATTATTTGCTTTCTTTCAGTTTATTTTGCTCTTCTTCTAGGTCCTAGAGGTGGGAGCTTAGATTATTGATTTGAAACTTTTCTGTTTCCTAATACATGCATTTTAGTACTATAAATTGCCCTCTCAAGACTACTTTGTCTATGCCCCACAAATTTTGATATGCTGTATTTTCATTTTTATTTAGTTTTTATTTCATTTTCTTGACCTATGAGTTATTTAGAAGTATGTTGTTTGGTTTCTCAGTGTTTGGAGATTTTTCTCTTATCTTTTTGTTGATTTGATTTCTAGTTTGAATTCATCGTGGTCACAGAACGCCCTTCATTTGATTCAAATCTTTTTAAATTTGTTGAGGTTTGTTTTTGGCCTAGGATATGGCCTATCTTGGTATATATTATATGGGCACTTGAAAAGAATGGGTGTTCTGCTGTTGTTGGGTAGAATCTTTTCTAAATATTGATTAGACTCTAATTGATAATGTCATTGAGTTCTTTCATAGCCTTGCTGGGTTTTAGTCTTGTCGTTCTATCAATTTTTTTTTTCTAATTTTTAAAATCATTTATATATGCGCGCACACACACACACACACATTTAGAGTGGGGGGAGGGGCAGAGGGAGAAGGAGAGAAATAATCCCAAGCAGGCTCCACACCCAGTGGAAAGCCCAATGCAGGACTTGATCTCACAACCCTGAAATCATGACCTGAGCTGAAATCAGGAGTCAGATGCTTACCTGACTGAGCCACCCAGGCATCCCCGTTTTATCAATTACTGACAAAGATGCTTATATCCAACTATAATTGTGGATTTGTCTATTTCTTTTTTCAGTTCTATCAGTTTTTGCTTCATATATTTTATTGCTCTGTTTTACCGTGCATATATGTTTAGCATTGCTGTGTCTTTTTTGTGGATTGACCCTTTCATCATTCCATAATGTCTGTCTTTGTCATTGGTAATTTTTTTCACTCTGAAGTCCTGCTTTTCTTTGATTAATATTTGCATAAAATGTCTTTTTCCATCTTTTTATTTTTACCTTGCCTTTCTTTTTTAATTTGAAGTGAGTTTCTTGTAGACAGACTATACTTGGATCATGTTTTTTAATCCACTTTGCCATTCTCTGTGTTTTAATTGAGTATTTAAATCATTTACATTTAAAATTATTATTGATATGTTAGACTTTAAGTTTGTCACTTTCTTTTTCTTTGCTTGTGCTGTGTTTTCATTTCTCTGTTTTATTTTTCCTGACTTCCTTGATTCATCATCATCAAAAAATGATTCACTTAAACATTTTTTTAGAATTCAATTTTGATTTATTTATGGTGTTTTGAAAGTATCTCTTTCTAGAGATTTTTTAAGTGGTTGCTCCAGGTATTACAATATATATACATAATTTGTCAGTCTCCTGGTATTGTCATTTTACCAGTTTGAGGGAAGTTCTCTTTCTTGCTAGACTACCCCTTTCTTGACCTTTAGCTAGAGAGAGCAGGCTTTTTCTTGGGGATTTTTAGTCTGCATCTGTTGATATTTCCAGGTTACTAGCTTCTCCAGCACCTCATCTGGGATATATGAAGCAAAAAAGAAATTCAGAGGACTCATCACTGTGCTGTTCTTCACATCGTGTGACCCCCAGTGCATCTGCCTTCTTCTCTCTGCCATTCAGAGTTGCCTTATGCTTGTTTTATATATAATATCCAAGATTTTTAGCTGTATTTAGAGGGAAGAATAGGGAAAAGTACCTCCACTTCATCCTCCCAGAAGCTGAAGTTCTCACTTATCTTTATTTTTAAAGAAAATAAATATTGTCATTAAAAAATAATAATTTAAAAAGTATAGATTGCAAAGTAGGTAAACAAAGCAAACTTAGATGTAAAACCTAGAGATAAGTACTCAACAAGTTCTTTTAAAAAAATCTTCACTTATTAAGACTATCCAAAACCCTAAACGAATAAAAACAATGCTCCCTTATATTTAGTTCTTTATACACTTACAGTACTTTCTTATCTTTTATCTTATTTGATCCTGCTGGGAACCCTATAAAGGGGGATAAGGCAAATACTATTATCCCAGTTTTATAGAAAGGGAAATGGCATTATAAAAATCAGAAAAAACACAGGATCCTCCAAAGATGTATACAAAACAATTGGCATTATTTGTTTCCCTCTGTGAAATAAAGAATTCTCTTCTATAGAAAATTATGTGAACTAATCTTTTCAGAAGGCTTTCTTCCCTATCATCTAAAAGGAGAATATTTTACCTGCTATAATGTTTCCAGGTTCCAACCATGAGAAGACTTATTTGGAATCAATGAGAGAATGGGAATTTACTACTTCTCCGCCCCCTTCAAAAATCCCACGCCGTAACTCCTCCAACTCATGAATCATCTTTTGAAAGTCTTGAGTTATATTCTGAATCCTCATCTGGACCCAAGCTGGAGAAATGGCATCTTCTTTGAATTTCAGATTCCTTCTGTGCAATGGAGGCCAAATCCCGCAGTGTTTCTTCTACCTGACTTTGCATGTGCCACACTCTGAAACATGGAACTGTTTTGGGGACCATGTAATGACGAAAAGAGATGGTACCCATGCTGACCCCAAATTACTGACAAAGTACACTGTAGCTGAATTTTTCTCGGGCACCCGAGAATCTTACAGGATGGAAACATTTTTTGAGACTGAATCTCTACCATCTGCCTACATAGTTCTGCAAGAGGCAGGAAGCATAGAGGAAGTGGTCATGGAGGGTCTCTTGGGGATACAGCATAAGGAATTTCTCTGTTGAATCTGCTGTGTGCAGATTTAAGAGATTCAAATATAGACTCCATTGAAGAGGAGAGTGAAATAAAACAATATAATAAAATACAAGATATCTTTTATAAAAATCATAATAAGAGAGAAAGTGTTTGAGAGTAAGGAATTGAGAGCTGGCAGAAGGTAGCACTCAGTTTATGGAGATACTCAGTAATGGTTCACTAATAGATCCAAGGCATTATGATGAGGAGAAACCATTTACCTAAGTAGGCCAGGGTCTGGCTCTTCCTGTTTACTGTCAAGAACTATCTGTTGCCTATTACCTCTGTCTGAGGCAATCTCTAGGGGCGAGAAGACTCAGTTTCTATCCTCAGGGAGTTCCCTATCTGACTGAGGAGACCAGCCCTAGAGGTAAGAAGACGAGGAGGTGCTAAGTGATACAGACATGTAACTGCTTCTGTTATTTTTGGACTGGGTTGGCCCTGGAAAGTAAGCTTAAGATAGAAGGGGAAGAGATTTCCGCCAAAGAAGAGAAAGAAGGAAAGGCCCAAGCGTGGGTCTCTGCCTCTGCCTCTTCTTGAGGGGCAATGAACAGACATGCTTTCAGGACCTCTGCCAAAGGGTGTTTATAAAGGGATATGGTGGGAAAAGGGGCCCAAGAAGTGGGGCAGGTGAGACCGGGACTTTCTTTGGCCAGGAAGGAGAGCTCGGAAAGGTCAGTGGGGAAAGAGTGACACGCAGAAGGAAACACATTAGGAGGATGGAGCCCATGGTGGAGCATAAGATGGATTGCAAAGGAGAGACCTGGGTAAAGTGGTGACAGGTCATTTATTTAGAAAGAAATGTTCCTTTTTGGTTTAAACAACAAACCTCCACAAGGGAATAATTAATTTGCATCCTCTTGATCTGTTTACAATTAATATGGTCAAGTAAATGTTCAAAATCCAAATTCAGCCAAGTTCGAGTTTTGTCAGCCCCGGGGAGTTCCTAATGCAATCACAAAGCCATTATTTAACATTTTCTGAACATCCTCTGAGTCCCTGTGTTGAATTCTGCTCCTACATCCAATTTATGATGTAGAACTAAAACTATCATTTTTTCCATTCCAAAAAAAAAGGGAAATATCTCACAATTCAAGTGCTACATTTACTCAAAACTATAAAATTTTGCTACATGTGCATGTTTGGTGCATCAGCCGCCTGCCCTTGAAGGAAAAAAGGAAAAAAAATTCAAATGTTTAAAAAAAAACAAGCCCAACTGCAAAGTCTACACAAGAGGACAAAGAGGTTGGTGAGGTTTGTCTCAGGATTCAGAACTAGGAATGCCCTTTGAGACCAGATGTTGCAAATCTTTCACTTCAGAGGTCAGGCTGTGAAGACCAGAGGGGTTTCGGGGCCTGCCACCTGTCTGGTTGGTGGCCAGGCAGGACTGTGCTGGATCCACCCCAAAGCTCCACCTTCTGATGCTCCCTGGGATGCGGGCTCACATGCCTGGCTGTCCAGGTCCTAGCTGGGCCCCTCAGACCACAGGTTTAAGAATCAGTTTCCTGGTCTGGGGTCCAATGGACAGTATCTAAGATCACTTCCAGAGTGAGGTCCATGAGGAGTCTATTCCCAAACTCCAGCTCAAGTTCATTTGATCTTTCTGGCTCTCAGTTGTTTCTTCTTTAGAATGGAGTAATATCTGCTTCACTTATTTTACAGAGCATTGCTTAAGATCAGAGGAGACTGTGTATGTGAACTTGCTTGAAGAATGGTTAACTCATGTTATGAATATTTCCATATTAACTAATTTATCCTCCAATCAATTATAGATAGGTTTGATATAAAAAAAATTCAAAGAATTTTTATCCAATTTCTCTGGGGGAAAAAAAACCCCCCAATTGTGGATTGGTTTGATATAAGCAGTTGGGTAATAACATTTTTTTTTTTAAGATTTTATTTAAGATAGAGAGTGTGAGTGTACAAGTGAGGGGGCAGGGCAGAGGGAGAGGGACAAGCAGACTCCCCACTGGGCAGGAAACCCTATGTGGGACTCCATCCCAGGGCCCTGGGATCATGACCTGAGCCGAAGGCAGATGCTTAACCGACTGAGCCACCCAGGCGCCCCGGGTAAATAACATTTTTAAGGCATTTGGTTAAGTGTTAGTATTCATACAGAAAGCTTTGATCAGACTTACGGTGGCCCACAGGGTATTAGAAGACCGTGATAATTATTCTAAATGTCTTCCATCTCAAATACATTAAGTATTTGTCAGGACAGAGGGAGTGTCTTTCTTTCTTACTCTCAAAAATTTGATTCAACAAACTTTACTCAGAGACTGCTCTGTAGGAAGAATCATCCTAAGTGCTGAAGAGGTACGTAACAAAGGTACAGCTGCTCAGGGAAAACTCACAACCCAGAAAAGGGAGGAGAACAAGTATGGAGTTTATAAATCCCGGGCTGCGAGTCAGACGTGAGCGAACCACTAACCCCAGCTGGTAAACACACAGGAGAGCACAGGTGGGCTTGCCCTTCTGAGAAGCCACCGCTTGACACATCAGCCCGGATTGGGAGGCAGCTACGCCTATACCTATCAGCTTAGGGCTATTTGAAACCATTGTCTGTTCTTAAAACGCACGTCATACTTCTCCCCATCAGCAGGCACACTGGCCTCCTGTGGCACCCAGTTTGGGCTACTGTGTCCCACCCCAGGCTTTTCTAGAGTGGTTGGCACACACATCCTCCATATTTTAAGTCAGAAATTCCTCAGTTGAGTGAAAGATCTCTTTAGCCAATTTCTTTTAATCTGTTGCAGAAATCTAATTTTATCTACACAAATTTTCATCCAATTTCTTTGGGAAAAAAAAAGAAACGAAGATTAAGTCACCTAACCATGACCCGTTGGGATAACAAAGTTAAAAAGTGAGTGTGCGAGTTCCCTAGGACTGCCATAACCAAATGTCACACACAACAGACGTTGATTCTCTCACAGCTAGAGAGGCCAGTGGATGTCAGAGATGAGGGGGCGGCCGAGCTGCATGCCCTCTGAAGTTCCCAGAGGAATCGCTCCCTGCCCCTGCCTAGCTTCCGGGGGCTCCAAACCATTAGCCTGTGTCGCATGTAGCTGTATCAAGTCTCTGCCTCCATTGTCATGTGGAATTTTCCCTGGTCTCACTCTGTGTCCTCTCTTCTTAGAAAGACATCAATCACTAGATTCAGGGACTACTCCCTGATCTAGTATGATTTCATCTTAGTTTAACTCATTATATCTGCAAACACCCTTTTTCTAGGTAAGATCACATTCTGAGGTTCTAGATGGACATGAATATCGTGGCGGGGGGTGGGCACGATTTGGCCCACTACAGAAAGCAAGAGAGAAAATCAGCAACGGGGCGGAGGAAAACAGCTTGCCAGATACAAGGAAAGGTAAGGTTGATACGCAGATATCTGCCCAGAGTATTCCTCGCTTCGTTGGAAGACAGACTGAAAATGCGTCATTGAAATTCCTCACGTGGGAAAGTTACTTTGATTAGAGCTTGAGCTCAGGAGTCTGACCAGCAGTGTTTGAATTCTGGCTGATTTCACTGACGAGCTTGGGGAGAAATTACTTAAGATCGCAGTGCTTCACTTTCTTTATCTCTAAAATGGGATTAATGGCTGTTGGGGAGAATATATTAAATGCATGTAAAGGATTTTCATGTTTGGAGAGATGGGTGAGCAGTTGCTCCATCCAGCAGTCAAGAAAGCATAGGATTGGGGGGAAACAGGGGCAAGTCCAGGTTGGTTTGAGCACAGAAAATAAGAGAGGAGGCGTGTAGGACTGATGGGGGAGATGGGCTGGGCCCACCCTGGACGTCAGGGTGAAGAGGCTGACCTGACCCACACAAGTGGTCCTTGTTCCACCTGCCCAAGTTCTGACATCCGCGCTGGCGCAGGCTCCCCTGTGGAGAGCCAGGATGGAGGGCATTCCTTGGTCTGCAGGAGCCTCCGTCAGTCTCTACCCTGTATCTCTGTATCCCCACTGCTGTTCCTTGTCATATCCATTGGGTTTTCACCTCCGCTGTAAATTTTGTGGCTCTGCTTTGATATACCTCAAACCTTTCCTTGTCTCTCCCTTTTGGTAGAATCAGAACTGCCCTCCGATGTTTTCTTCCAAACTCCTCGTTTTACAACCCCGTATCCTATGTCTCTCCACCCCCTCACTTCTTTATCTATAAGCAGGGTTATATATGTGGCTCTGTGTCTGGTCCACTGTGACCCCTGGATCGCTTCCAGCCTGTCTCTGTGATCTGCAGGCATTCTCAGTCTTCTCCTGGCCTCATTTGCTTCTTCCTTCTCTGCAGGGCACTGGGACGCACTTGCACGCCCCTGCTCTATCTCAGGGTTGTGGCAGGCTGCTCTCCCCCAGCAACAAACCATAAAATTCAGAATGGCAAGACTCTCTTGATTAATTTCATTTGCCTGTCTTTAAAATCATTAAAGAAAATGCCTCTTTAAATCATTCTTTTGCAAGTGTATTTGTAAATAATACTTAAAAAAACACCTCATCTAATTGTTGTTGCCACAGCTGAATGTTAACAGATCGAAGATGAGATTTATGTTTAGACAATTAAGGTACTAATTTTTCCTCAACAATAGGCGCTGCAATTGACAAAATTAAAACGGAAAATGTCGACCAACAAAAATTAATTCTCACTAGGCTTAATAGTTTCTCTAAGGAAATCCAGTCTCTCCTCAGCTGCCTAAGAAAAGCCATAAAAATTTCTGAGAAGAATCTGGAGTTTGGGATTCCACACTAATTGCTTCCCCTCCCCTTTTAGCTCATCCCCTTTTCTTGTTCATCTCGACTGCAGAGGGACATGCAGTTTCCTTATCCAAAATGCCTTTGGCTCTGCTGGGGTAAGGAAGTCGGGGGTGGGGAAGGGGGCAGGCCAGGGAACCACATAAATAAATGGGAATTTCTACATGGACATGAGGATTTTCGTTTTCATTTTTTAAAAATGAGAATAAGGCACGAGTATAAATTCCAAAAAGAGCAATTTATTTAAGTCTATCATTTTTTGGCAACACAATAGAACGCACATTGGGGTGAACAGTCACAAATCATGTCCCTTCCCACTGTCTGTTTTCTCCACCATATGTTGTGGAGAATACAATTCACATGCTGAAACTCTGCCTCGTCTCAATGTGAGAAAGCATATTGTGATATCAGCAGCCTGGTCACCGAGCCAATGGTTTTTGGAGCAGTGGGGGTGGGAAGAAAGAGGCAGCAGGAAATACAACTAACCCTTCAGTCAGAATATTTTTTAAAGCCTGGGGAACCTTATAGTTTACTCGCCAGTGTATGGGTTGGACTGAGCTTGCCTGGGCACTTCCCAGAGTGTCTTTCATGGACTCCCAGAACTGCTGGGCAGAAGAGAACTTGAGGGACCACCCGTGCTAACACGGGGCCTTCATGTCCTCTCAATTTTTCTTTTTTTCAAGTTGCCATTTTATACACAGGGATAGCTCTCCTTCCCCAGATCCAGTGAGATGTGTGAGTTAACGTATTTACTCGGTAGGCAGGTTACGATATTCTCTCACGCCCACCATGGACTCACCTGGTCCTCCATGACTGATCAAAAAGGGGGATGGCATTTGTTGGTGAAATAGAGAAAAGGTAACCCTGCAGCACACTCACAGCCCCAACCTCATTAGTACTTTGCTGTAACCCAATGAGCTGACATACCCACAATGCATGTGCACGCCCAGAGACAGACCAGAGCTGTGGATGATCCTTCAATGCCAGTCTCCGCTCATCATGAAAATGGCTGTTGGATGTTCTTTGTATTAGAGCTTTCGAAGTCTCCCTTCCTTCCGGGTAGGGGCACAGATGGCCCTGCTGAAATGAGGCTTTCTGGAGACATTCTAAGCCGACTCAGTATGAGGTCAAATATTTTATTAAGCCCTGCTCTTTCAGTTGTTTAAGGAAAAAAAAAAAGAAAAGAAAAGAAAAGCTTGTGTTTTCATTTACAGCATGACAATGTTCAAAACAATATTTTAGAAGAGTTTTAATCGATTGCAAAATGCCAGTTAACCTATACGAAACTTCATGGAAAACAGGGAAAATCATTTTTTGAGAATTACAAGAATCACAGGTAAAAAGTGAGTTTGATTCCCTAAATTGTGCATCAAACTTCTTGTCTAAATTAAACTGAACAGATGTGGAAAAATGAGTCAGGGGCTCCCCATATAATTTGAAATGAGCTTTCAGGTTCCGCTTCCTATGGCCGATTTCAGCCTAAGCTGCCTTATTGCCTAAAATCTGCAACTTGATACTAAAAGCTTGTCAAAATTAAGTGCATGCTTTATAAGTTTACATTTTTACAGTCTAACTGTTTTTCTTTGATATTTGACAGGGACATAGGTTCCCATGTCATCTGGCCTTGAAGTACTTTTAGAACTTTCTCCTGGACCAATTTGAGGGAGCTCAAGGTTGCAGTGAATTATGGGCCTTTAAGCTGCCTGCCCAGCAGCCAGCCTTTGGGCCCACACTTGAGGGCTAACACCTGTTGGCTGGACAGAGCAATTAATTTTTTTTTTTAAATGCAGTAAGCCGCCAAAAATCAAAGCTAAAGGATAAAAATATAATTTTACCTCTTGAGCTTCTAGGGGCGACCTTTGATCTCATCCAAAGTCTGTGTAGCAGGAGGCACCCATTTTACATTTTCTTCCCCAAGAAGCACCTTTGAAAGTCACGAGCTGAGTGCTGACTGAACGTTTCTATCTTCTGTCATATCACTGGTGCATGATGACTCACACAGAGACCTGACGGAGATAGTCACTCACAACAAAAAGGCAAGTCTACCAAATGTCCCCCTTTCAAGAAAATTATGATTGGAAGCTTTTAAGTTATACTGCAGTCTACTCCTTGTACGATCAAATGTTATTTCTCTAAGAGGCGACAGTTGGGTTTTCCAATTGATGATTATAATGCGGTATTTGTTTCTGTACATTAAATAGATAACTGTGAACTTCAAAGCGCTAAATACCAGTCATGGGCTGGGGCATGGCCACACGTACAGCCTCCCTCCTTCTCCGAACCCTTTGGTAGCCAAGACAAGGTCACTGATCAGGGTAATTTGCAGGAAAAGTCAATTTCTCAAGTACCGAAGCAGGTGTTGTGGTGCTCTATGACAATTTACTGAATCTAAATTGAGGAAGTTGAAAAAAGCAAAGGTCATGATCCACAGGAAGAAAGGAGGAAAGGAAATCTCTTTGACTGTATTTTTAACTCCTTTTCAACCAAGACATACTCACCAACTGAGACGATTAACGCTAAAAATAAATAAATGAAAATCAGAATATCTCGCTCCAATCAGTAACTTATCTGATTTCTTTAACTAAGGAGAGAGGAATTCAATTTTGCTTGCATTCACAAGGAAATCAGCCCAATTTATAGGAGCTAAAGAGCAGGTCTTTCTGCTCATGAGTGTTTGGAAACAGAAATCAAACCAAGATGTCTGAACTTTCCATCTTTAAAAAGCTCAAATATATAATATATACTGCTTAGCATAGAGTACAAAGTATAGTTTAGAGTATAAGATGTCATAAACATAAAATGTATATAACCCGGGGTATTTTCTTCTAGATTAGCACATTCCTCACTTCCCCAGCCCTGGGGAAAGAGAACACAGCCGAAATGGGAAATGCTTTTAGGAAGAGAAATGGAGCATGAGTTTCAGAATCTGTAATGTTATTGGGGTAGCAAGGAGAGCATGGGATAAGGAGTTAGAAGATGTGAACTTGAATTTTAGCTAATCACTAATTACCTGTGTAATTAGAGCAAATCGGTTAACCTCTTTAAATTTGTATTTTTTTCATTTGTAAAATTGGCTGTGTAAGGATTAAGTGAGCTAATGTGGGGACTTTTGACAAACTATAAATATTAATTACCATCACTAACCTTTAGGGCATTGTTACCCTGAAGGATGATATGCATACCCCTGGTATGCATGGGGTTATTGTAAGCATTTAAGATTTAAAAAAAAAATGAATCAGAAGAAAAAAATGTTAAGTAAATAATAGTACAGGTGGAAAAATATTGAAGGTGGCATGTGAAAGTCTGGCATTTTAGTGACTTTTCAAGATTTAGTTAAATTCTTCTTGGGAGGAAAAAAAAAATTCTTCTTGGGAGGTAGAGTGAAGAAATGGAGCTACCAAACCCTCTAATGATGTTTCCAGTACAAGAAATCTTTTTTTTTTCTAAATGTAGATGAAAAGTAGAAAAATGAGTTATTTTTAGTTCATTCAAGCACTCAACCTAAGAAGAAAATACATTTGCTTGCATGTCAATTTCTCTCATTAGAAAGAAAATTCTCATTAAAACAACGCTATTAACATAACCCAAAGACTTCTGAGTTCTAGCTGGTAGCTCAACATTTTCGAGCAAATATTAAATGTAATAAAATTCCTGTCCAGTATAATCTGAATGCTGGATCTTATGTCCTCCGTCTAACAAGGTAAGCTCATCGGTGTTGCAGGCCAGTGTCTGATAGCCACAAGTTATCACAAATGTCATGTACACTGACCTCCTCATTTTATAGATGGAGACATGGAGGGCCAGAGAAGGGTGGCAGGCTGGGGACTCTGCATAGGTCCCGGATCCAGGACTGCAATGGGCTTTGGATCCACTAAGTCCAGGGCTCTTCCTAGATTCTAAATGTCAAGTGCTTAATGTCCCGGCTAAGTCAGGAGGGACGATGAAGATGCCAGTGTTATTTGTAATACGCTGACATTTGTATCTCCTCCAATCATGTGTTTTGTTTTTTTTTTTAAATTTATAGTGCTAGTTAAAATCCTCAATCAAACATGGAGGGCAACCTGAAAAAGCATCAAGCACTCAACACATTAAGAATTGAAATACAGGTTGAATATTACTTTTTCCAGACTCATATTCTCACCTGCTCTTAAATTTTATGGTTCTTTTATACTCCTAGTTTAGTTCTGAAGTTACTTTCCATGTGTATGTTGCCTCCCCTTGGGTATAAAATACACTTTCACAAAGATGCTTCTTAATCTTAGCCAAGGTGTTGGTGTTCCTCCTACATTTATTGGAACATTTTAATATTTGGTACTGAAAATTGAAAATTCAGCACACAGAAACATTTGTCTATGAGGAAGACAATAATATAATTGTGGATACATATTATTATACTTGGAGCAGTTAATCTGAAAACTGTGCTTTTTAATGTTGGTATGCATTGTTTGGTGAGACATTTTCTGGTGGCCAAATAAATGGCTGGGAAATGGATCCTATTTTAGCTGTCAGGATTCTAAGGCTATTTTGGCTTCCAGAAACCAGCTCCAGACATTTGGAGAGAAACCTTTCCTGCAGTGATCTGTCTCAGAACACTCCAGCATTTTACTTACACTCCGGTCATTGTGCCCTCCGGAACTGGATGTCTGGTCTCAAGGCTCACTTATTTTACTGTTTCTATTTTTATTACATTTTAAAGTTTGAAATAATTTTATATATATGGGAAAGTTACAAAAATAGAACAAAGAGTTCCCTATATCCTTCATCCAGATTGCCAAAATGTCCACATTTACCACAGTTGCTTTATTGTTCTCGATGGATCGATGGATGGATAGGTGATAGAGATATATTTATTTTTTCCTGGACCATTAAAGAATAAATTGAAGTCATGATATCCCTTTACTCCTAAATACTTCAATGTTTATTTCCCCTGTGTAAAATAGTCACAGTATCATAATCAAAATCAGGAACTTAGCATCGATACAGTACAGTACTGTTATCTAATCTACAGACCTTATTCAAATTTCTTGAGCTGTTCTATGAATTCGGTCTATAATACTGTCAGTAGTTCACGTTGTCTTCTACACGCTTTGCTCTGCTCTACGTATGGTCAGCTCTATAAACCAGAGGCTCCTGAAAGAATTAGTTTAGCTATTTAAAATAAATTAATTATAAAAATCGTTTAGATTAAAGGAATACTCTAGGCTGAGCACCTTCCAGCGATTTGGTGTGAGTTATGTGATCTTGTCTCGAAAGTGTGTTTTGTGCTACAATTGTGAACTTGCCTGAGGGCTTGCGCTTTGCAGGGATGGGTTCCATAAACATAGAAAGTTAACCACACACCCGAGGCTAAGTGCCCCATAGAAAGACTGCGGCACTCTTTTTTTTTTTATTATTCTTATGTTAATCCCCATACATTACATCATTAGTTTTAGATGTAGTGTTCCATGATTCATTGTTTGTGCATAACACCCAGTGCTCCCCATACAGAATGTGCCCTCCTCAATACCCATCACCAGGCTAACCCATCCTCCCACTCCCCTCCCCTCTAGAACCCTCAGTTTGTTTTTCAGAGTCCATCGTCTCTCATGGTTCGTCTACCCCTCCGATTTTCCCCCCTTTCATTCTTCCCCTCCTGCTACCTTCTTCTTCTTCTTTTTTTTTTTTCTTAACATATATTGCATTATTTGTTTCAGAGGTACAGATCTGAGATTCAACAGTCTTGCACAATTCACAGCGCTTACCAGAGCACATACTCTCCCC
>NC_138374.1:11592526-11612172 GCF_054177405.1 Leptonychotes weddellii
ATGTTTTGAGGGGGCTCTCCAGATTGCAGTAAGTCCAGGACACTTGGCACAATTTCTAAGAAAACCGTGCAGCTCTTAGAATGCTCAAGAATTAGCCTCAGCCCCAAAGTATGTGTGTGTGTGTGTGTGTGTGTGTTAGGTCACTGCGCACGGTTGTGTAGGTTGCAAACTGCAGAAGGGCCATGTATAAGGAGGTACATTCATGCAGCAAACATTGATGTATGTATTTATTGTCACAATCTGCCAGCAGATGTGTCTGATTCTATCAAAATCAGTATATTGCGATAATGCATTAAAGATGGAAGTCAAGTGTCTTGAGGCAGAGGCCTATTTCTAATTTGGAGATGAGAGAGGCCAGCACAGCTTTCAGTGAGAGGCAGAGGCAGCTTCCAAATTGTTCCTTTGGACTCTTTCCAACTTTGTGTCCATCATTCCTTCCTGATCTCCTGTCCTGGACCTTCAGACTCAGCCGATGCAGAAACAGGCATCTCGAGTCTGTTTCACCAGCTTGTGCGCTTGCTTGCTCTTCCCCATTCCTCCTGAGGTCCTGCTTGTCTGATGGAAGCTGACTGACATGCCTCCCACCTGGGCTGGCCCCACGGCCTCCAGCCTCCCTGCAAGCCAGACCCTCCAGTCCTGTTTCAATTCCTGGGAAGTGCCCCTCGGCTCCTTGCTGCCAGCATTGGTTATGGTCCTTGCTAACTACCCAAGAATGCTCCCTGATAGCCCTGTCCTGCTTTTCTTTTCTGTTTTTGTAAAGATTTTATTTATTTATGTGACAGAGAGAGAGTACGAGCGAGGGGTAGAGGGAGAAAGAGAAGCAGATTCCCCGCTGAGTGGGGAGCCTGACGTGGGCTTCGATCCCAGGACCCTGAGATCATGACCTGGGCTGAAATCAAGAGTTAGTCTTTTAGCCCACTGAGCCACCCAGGTGCCCTGTCCTGCTTTTCTATATTTCCAAATTCCACCCAAGTTTCAAGACCCTGTGCACATACCCCTTCTTCCATGAAGTCTTCCGAGATCCTCTTTCCCTCATCCCAGCCAAAAGGAATTATCCTTCTTGCCTCTGCTCTGCCATAGCCCTTTGTCTATTTTTCCCTTGCATCATAGATCAGTGGGTACCTTGTGTTGGTTCTGAACCCGAACCAACTCTCCAGTTCTTCAGAACAGGGATAAAGTCTTCACTTATTTGTGGCTCCCAAAGGGCCATGCACAGTGTCTTACACACAGCAGGTTCTTAGCAAGGTCTTGGCAAATGAATACTCAATTCACTGGGGTAGTTGGGAGTAGACTATGTTCTCTCTGGCTCCTTGACTAACTGTGCACGTGTGGTTATATTTTCTTGTTTCCTTTACTGTGAAGAAACTGAGGCGTTCCCTACAGGTTAGCTACCTGAGAGAACTCTGCTCCATAATATCACACGGGCCTACTTTTATCTTGTAAGCAGCTAAAAGCATGATGGTTGTATTAGTGTGGGTTCTCCAGAGAAGCAGAGCCAATAGGATAGATACAGATGTATTCTAAGGGATTGGTTCACATGATTACGGAGCCTGGGAAGTCCCACCATCTGCTGTCTGCTAGCTGGAGGCCCGGGGAAGTCTGAGGTGTAGATCTAGTTCAAGCCCCAAGGCCAGAGAACCGAGGGACCTAATGGTGTTAAGTCCTGGTCTGACTTCGAAGGCCCAAGAACCAGGCATGCCAGTGTTTGAGGACAGAAGATTGATATCCCGGCTCAAGCAGAGAGCAAATTTTTATTCCATCCGGGCCCTCAGCAGACGAGATGAGGCCCACCCACACTGAGGAGGACCATCTTCTTTACTCAGTGTATCGATCCAAATCCTAATCTCCTCCAGAAACGCCCTCACAGACACATCCAGAAAGAATGTTTTACTACCTATCTGGGCATCTCTTAGACCAGGCCAGCTGACACATAAAATTAGCCATCACCATGACTTTAGGGGATAAAAATAAACTGATGACACAGAAATGTTATGTGGCTCAATTACTTCCTTCAGCATAATGAAATTTGGATAAATCTGAGTTCTAGTTAGTGATGCC
Organism: Leptonychotes weddellii; assembly: GCF_054177405.1. Taxonomy (NCBI): domain Eukaryota; kingdom Metazoa; phylum Chordata; class Mammalia; order Carnivora; family Phocidae; genus Leptonychotes; species Leptonychotes weddellii. Next base: position 11,594,585 of record NC_138374.1, read on the forward strand.
AACGCATTTGTGGGCCTCCATTTTCAGGACGACATGCCGGGGGAGGCTCAGAGCCCCACACTTCTCCCCGTGTCTCTGTGACGCTGGGCAAGATAGAACAGCAGAAACACAGTGATGCTCCTGGGTCGCCACCCAGCTTTGTGGAGCTGGAGAAAGAAGAGGGGAAGAACACTGCACGAGCCAAGCCTTCGAGATGAAATGTTGAGGGAAACTGAGCCAACAACAGGGTGGATTTTTGTCCAGACCCTTAATATTCTTACAGGACTATTACAAGAGACATGGAAAATTTGAAGCATGCGTTGCGCTGATGAATGGTATCATGTCAGCTGATGCAAGAGCTGCAGAGTTATTGATAATTTTCTTTCTAGCTCATGAAATCAGCTGGCTCTGGGTTATGTCTTCATTAAAGAGAAGTGGAATGTCTGAGTTATCTGGGGAGAGGCCAGAAAATCACCCTGCTTTGGCCATCTCCTCTCACCTTGCACCGTGCCTCAATTGTCACAGAACGTTCTATTTGGAAAGAAACTTAAAAATTCTCTTATGTGTCAGCAACTATTTTAGTAAGCAAATGGCTTTTTTTTTTTTTTTTTCCAAACTGCAAACCTCATTTCCTTTCAAGGGCATTTCAGCTTGGAGTTAGCATAGGCCACTCATGTGTGTAGTGCCACGGAACACCTTGGGTGTGGTGGCAAATCAGTGGAATCTGCAATGGCCCAACTTTCCATGACACATTAGAGAAGTTGACGCAGCACAAAGAAGCTAGGTCCTAGGTGATTTCTGGGAAGAATGTCTCAGAGTCTTTACAAAAGCTTGAAGAACAGTTTCTTCCAGATTATCTACCTTATATTGTCTGTTTGGGGCACTAAACTGACCCTTTAATGAGAGCTCATCTCATTGATGGACCTAATTAGAAATTCAGATAGAACTTTCAGACCAGGAGGGACCCTCCTGATCACCTTTCCTCACTTCTGTCTGTCACTCTCAAACCTGCTCATCTTCCAACATCTCCAGCTCTGGAAATGACTTGCTTTCACCCTGTTGAACCCTTCTCTCCCTCAACCAGCAACTGCGCAAACACCAAGTCCAAGTAAATCCTGCGTCCACTTCTCCCTTTACACTCTCATCCTCATAGTCTGAGCACCCCAATCACCACCATCTGCATCTTCGGCTATGGCCACAGCCTCTCAGTTGCTTTCCCCGTTTCTTCTTGTCTTCTCCCCGCTCCCCATCCATTCTCCATGCAGGAGCAAGGATGACAGTCCAAGACACCAACCTGAATGTATCTTACACCTGCTTAAAGCCCTTCAGTGGGTTCCTCCGTGACACTTTAGCATTGCCTCCAAGACCCAACATCGTGTGGCCCCACCCCCACTCGGACTGTATCACTTTTCAAGCACATCACCCTCACTACATCCTAGCCATGTAGACCTTCATTCTGTTCCCCAAATGGACTAAGATCCTACTGATTCAAGACCTTCATTCATGCTGACCTTTCTATTCGGGATTACATAGATCCTCCAACTTTGTCTCAACCCTTCCACTCTTCCTTAAGACTTGCCAGTCCAACCCATTTTCAATCTTCAGTTTCATTTTAAATGTTGCTTCCTCAGATCTCCCTGATCCCTGAGATTAGATTCCTTCTGTTAGATGTGCTGAGAGCTGGGGCAACTCACTTTTTCTCTAGAGGGCCAGAGAGAATATACTTTTGGCTTTGCTGAACTCTATGGTCTCTCTAACAACTATTCAACTCTGCAATTGTAGAAGAAAGCAGCCATAGACATTATGTGAAAAATAAGCATGATTGGGTTCCAATAACATTTTACTTACAAAAACAGACAGGGGGCTTAGATTGGGTTCACAGGCCATCATTTGCCAGCCCTTGTCTTAGGGCATCCTGTCCTTTTGTTTCATAGAATTTAGAATAACATGTAACAAAGGTCTTATATCTGAATGATAATGGGTTCATGTCTATCATTGCTTTTTGGGCTTCTTTTCCATGAGATCAAACCCTGTTCCAGGGTGGAACAACAGGTGACTCAAGCCAAGCTTGTTTGTCCAATCAGACTTTATCCCAAGTCTTTAGCTTGAGCAATAAGGAAGAGAACTGTAGAGGACTATAACCTGAGTGTATATACAAGCTGGAGCTGTGGCAACCCTATTGGCACCATGCAGAGCCTGAGAATGGAGCCAGCACTGGGCAAGTAGGTCTGAGAAATGGAGAGAATAAATGATATTGTGACTACCTCATTTAGGTCCTGGATCAAGCCCTACCTGACTTACTTCCTGTAGCTCTTGACTATAAAGTTATACAAACCAATATATTCCCTTTTTTTTAATTAAACACATTTAAATTACATTTTTTAATCATATGCAATGGAAAATAATTACATAAGGCCTGATATTTTCTCACTTGTAAAATGAGGATAATAAAACATAAATGAAGGGCTATCATCAAAGCATAAAAAATAAATATATTAAAATGTCTGAGTTTTGCACACAGCAGCCACTCATGTTTGTAAAATAAATGAGTACAGGTTTGCCCTACTATCCAAAAGTAGAGTGTTTCTATGAAAACTTTTATAAGGCTGAAATTCAGGCTTAAAGCAAAGAAGCAATTACCATTAATTTATATGGAAGATTTTTTGAGCATTCCCAGACCTCCCTTACACTTTTCTGATACCTTCGAACACATCTTGTTAATAGATACACAAAACAAATCTAGATAAATCACAGATGCTCACTGACACAGTTCGGAGCTCTGGCAGCCTGAGGCTGACATGCTGAGTGTCATTCCCAGGGGAAGGAGCATGGGGGTGCCACTCTTGCTGTTTGGAGTACACAGCCTCTGTAATGGTGGTTGGCTGCAAAACAAATGTGGAACGCTATTTTCACTTCTTGCCTTTTCTCATAAAAGCAAAAATCCTCTTTGGATTTTTTTTGGTTAGTGAAAGCAGATACTAATGTAGGTCTTCCTTAAAAGTGAAGTAGCATAATGTGAACTTTCGAAAAGTGGGGTATACCTGTAATTATTCTCCCTAACAAATACATATAATTCTATAAAGGGCTATTTATAATAATAGTTATATTAATAATTATATCTTTACTATACCCCTCCTCCCGTTTTGAATTTTGATGATAAAACATCGTGTCATTATGGCCAGTTGATAAGCAATCAAAATGGAGCTATCATCTTAATATATAATACAAGTCATCATGCAAAGGGGATGTAAATTACAACTTGTTTTACCCACAATTTCAGGGATAGATATCTCATGTAACAAAGAGGGCTTGCCAACACCTCACCAAAGAAGATAGACAGATGGCAAATAAGCATATGAAAAGATGTTCAACATCGTAAGTCATCAGGGAAATGAAAAATAAAACAACAAAATACACATCCATTAAAATAGCCAAAATCCCAAACACTGATAACACCGGATGCTGGTGAGGATGTGGAGAAACAGGAACTCTCATTCACTGCTGGTGGGAATGCAAATGGTGCAGCTACTTTGGAAGACAGTTCAGTGGTTTCTTACAAAACTAAACATACTCACGATATGGTCCAGCAGTCATGATCCTTGGCATTTACCCAAATGAACTGAAAACTTATATCCACACAAAAGCTGACACATGGATGTTGATAGCAGCTTCATCCATCATTGCTAAAACTTGAAAGCAACCAAGATACCCTTCATTAGGTGAATGGGTAGATAAACTGTGCTTTGTCCAGGCAATGAAATATTAGTCAGCACTAAAAAGAACTGAGCTATCAAGGCATGAAAAGACACGGAGGCAAATTAAATGCATATTACTAAGTGAAAGAAGCCAATCTGACAAGGCTATGTATTGTATGATTCCAACTCTATGATATTCTGGAAAAGGCAGTACTATGGAGAGAGTAAAAAGATTAGTGGCTGCCAGGGGCTGGAGGAGGGAGAGATGAATAGGCAGAGCACAGAGGATTTTTAGGGCAATGAAAGTGATCCATATGATACTACAGTGGTGGATGCTTGTCATACATTTATCCAAAGCCATAGAATGTGACACACCAAGAGTGAACCCTAATGTGAACTGCTGACTTGGGGTGATGATGTGTCAGTGTAAGTTCATCAGTTGTAACAAATGCAACATGGTGGTCCAGGATGCCCATAGTGGGGGAAATTGTGGGGGGGGGGGTACAGGAGTTATAGCAGGAAATCTCTGTATTTTCCACTCAGTTTTGCAGTGGTTCTAAAATTGCTCTAAAAATAGGTTTATTAATTTAAAAAATAACGTTTATTTTTAAAAAGGGCATGCCCATATAATGGTTGAAATAAAATTTATTCAAAAATCAAAATTCTCCTTGACACCCCCCAAAATTCTTTCTCTAAGACAGTATTTCTGAAGAACCAGAAAAAACAAAAACAAAAAACAGAAAAAAGAAAACAACTGACCAAATCTCCAAACGTACTTAAGATTGAATGCATTGTGTCTGGCACCAGCCTTTCAATCTTCATCATGAGTATGAAGAGAATAAAATTTGTTTCCTTTGTCTCCTGACCCAGGAATGTGAATAACTGTTGACAGATGCCTGCCAAGACATGAAAATAGTGGGAATATGCCTGACTCAAGGAGCAAACGATACAAAACTGAGAATAGAAGATGACAATACCTAAAATATATATTGGAGCCAATTTCTTCCTATGTTGGGCCATCCACTGGCTCTTCACACTTAGAATCAAACACCCTGTCCTTCCCAGTACTGAAAAGGCCCTGCATGAGTCTCCTCCAAGCTACCCCTTCAACCTCATTTCCCTTCGCTCCCTCCCGTCCAGTCTGACTTCCCTGCTTCTGCCTGAGGGCCTTTGCACATGCTGCCCTTGGTGCCTGGAAAGCCCTCTTGCACTTATATAACTTCCTGTCACTTCATTCTATTGTCTGATCAAAATTTATTTCTGCAGACAGGCCACCCTTGCCCATAAGACTTAAAATATCAACCTCCCTGCAACCTCTCTATTTCTCTTCCCTGCTTGGTGTCTCTTAATAATATGACTCATATATGCTACATATTGCTTTGTTTATTGGTTCTATGTCTGTCTTCCCCACCTCAATGTGAGCTCCTGGGGACAGAGTTCTCTGTCGTCTGGCTCCTTTATCCTCACCTCAATATCTACAACAGTACGTGACACACAGCGGCAACTCAATAAATATTTATTGATTGCATTTGTTGCGACCAATTTCTATATGTCAACTTGGCAATCACACTAAATTCATTGTTTGATTTTCTAGCAATAAAAAGAAATCTCAGTAACTACAAAGCTCCTTGCAACAGCTCACCTGTCTCCTGTGACTCAGGCAAAGGTGACCAAGAGTGCAACCTGCTTCATTTATTCCCGATCAAACTCAAACACTCACAATGTAAGGAATATCGCATGCTTCCTCATGGAACTGTGACATACTTTTTCAAGAGGATTAGCTTATAAGAGTCAGATAATCCTCCTGGGTTGAATAAATAGATCTCATAGAAATTCCTGGGGCACCCTCTACATAAGGCCTTTCACCAAAATTAAATTAGCAACAAAATGAGCTTTTCTTGGGGGTAAATTAAAGTGGGTTTTCTTTTACAAGCTGTTTTAAACGATCATAATCTGGGAGGCAGGGTCCTTCCCTAAATACACATGGTACTTTTAAATGTCTCATTTGGAACCATGTGTCCCCAAGCCCAGGGAAGTGGGAAGGAAAAGGAGGCTGGGACTCCAAAGGGGCACTAGTCAAGTTTGCAAAGAGAGGCAACCTGAGACTTCCAGAGATTTAGGAAAACTACGTGCTTCATTTGGTGTCTGTGACACTGTGAAAGACACAAAGGAGGCGTGATGAATAAAATATGGACATCTGTCGGCTGTCTCCCGAGCCCCCAACACGCTGAAACTGAGATTTTGATTATGTCACAGTCCAGCAGTGTTTGTCAATAGCTGTCACTGGAGCAGGGCCCTAACCCGGGGCACATCCACAGAGCGCACACGACACTGAGGTTCGCTTCTTTCCTACAAAAATGGTCCTGGTGAGGCCAGCCGAGCATCTTCCTCTCGGGTGCGGTGCTGTCTGCTCCCGACTGAATCACGCGCTGTGCAAATATTTTACTTTCATACATCATCTGTAGCAAGTGTAATACTGAGATTTAAAGGTAAATAGCTGGAGAAATTGCAGTTGAATTATCAGACTGACCTTCCTATCATGGCAAATCAAATCCTGCCATGTGCAGCCAAAAGCAAACAGTGGCTTTAGTCAACACCCTCCTGGCGGGGTCCTTCAGACCATATATTCAAAGCTGTGATTTTGGTCAACAGACAATTAAATAAAAACATATTTTGTAGGGGTTCTTCTCAGTTAAGGAGTTGCATTCTATTTTAGCATCCTCTGTGTTCTTCTCACTAGAAGGAATCAGAACTAAACTGGCAAGAGTTAATGTACTCGGTAGGATTTAGAGCAAGAAGAGTAAACTTGAATTGGAATGTCAGAGCACGCGTGGCCCCTGGAAGAATCTGAGTTGGTGTGGCATGCCTCTGCAGATGGCTCAGCTAAAGTGTTCAGGCTTAAATTTGCCTCTCTTCTGTGACAACGAGCAGTAGATGAAACGTGGTGCCCAGACATGAAGGTGAAAATCCAGACAGAAAGCCATTCATTCGTTCATTCAATCCATCCATCAATCATTTGAGGTCATCCTTGTGCCAAGTTCTGTGCTGGGATTGGGAGACATAAAGCAGCCCCACCCCATCCAGTTACTTATATAAGTATTGGGACAAATGACATACAGGAAACTATGAATAGGAAGTAAACAGCAAAAGGATTCCCCAAGGAGAAAGGCTCCCAAGTGATGAAAGCCAGGGCGGAGGCTTTGAGGGTGTAGCTGGGGTGGGGGTTTCCAAGCATGGGTTAGAGCCTGCTGTATTTGAAATATCCACAAGCACAGAGGTGAGAGTCTCTTACTCCCATGGGACCACAGAGGTGAAGGGTGGGAGGCGCCATAAGTAGGGAGGGCACCCCGTGGAGGCTGTCGGTGGCCAAACTCAACAACGGAGTCAGCAGCTTTATCACACATGCCCAACCCAGAGCAGTCCATGATGAGGGTCCCCACTGTGGTGTTGACAATGACCATAAGGCAGCAGTCAGCACCAGGGGTAGGTTGGTGGACAAGTGACAACGTCAAGTCTCCTAAACAAGGCAGTTCTATGGCTTGAAATCAGGCAATGCTTCTGGCTGGTGATGGTGCATCCCAGTGAGTCAGAGTACTGCCCACAATCCTTTTTTAAAAATTTAAAGTGATTATTTTCCTTTTTTATTATCAGCTTTGTTCATGTATAGTTGACAGACAATACACCACACATATTTAAAGTGTACAATTTGATAGCTTGACATATGTACACACCTGTAGGGCCATCACCACGATTAAAATGAAGAAAGGCCCCCCAAAGTTTCTTTATAACCCTTTGTACTCTGCCCATCCCAAACTCTCCCGCCCCCAAATGATCTGCTTTCTGACACTATGGGTTAGGTTACATTTACTAAAAATTTATACAAATTTAATTATAGTATTTCTCTTTATTTGTCTGGTTCTTTCATTCACCATATTTTGAGGTTCATCCATAGAGTTGAGTGTATCAGTAGTTCATTTCTTTTTGTTGCTGAGTGGGATTCCTTTATATGGTTGATATACCACAGTCTGTTTACCCATTCATCTGTTGATAGACACTTGGGTTATTTCCAGTTTGGGGCTATTACAAATAATGCTTCTGTGAATATTCATGTATTCTTCTTTCTAGGGACATATTTTCATTTCTCTCAGGTAAACATCTAGGAATGGAATGGCTGCATCATAGACTACAGTGTATGCTTAATGTTTTCAGAAACTGGCAAAATTTTCCACGTCAGTTATACCATTTTACCTTCCTGCCAGCAGGGTATGGTCTGCCCGAGTTCATGTTTCCCTGGGGCTCTTAATGTTGACCACCTTTTCATGTGCCTATTTGTCATCTATATATCTGCTTGGGTAAAATGCCTATCCACATTTTTTTCCCTTTTTATTGGGTTGTTTACTTTCTCATTACAGAATTTTGAGAATTCTTTATATATCAATCGGTTTTCTCTATCACGTTCTGTTTTTTTTTTTTTAAAGATTTATTTATTTATTTGAGAAAAAGAGAGAGAGAGAGCATGGGCGGGGGAAGGGGCAGAGGGAGGAGAGGGAGAGAATCCTCAAGCAGACTCCCTGCTGAGCCCGGAGCCTGAGACGGGGCTCCATCCCAGGACTCTGAAATCAAGAGTCAGCCACTTAAACGACTGAGCCACTCAGGTGCCCCTATCCTATTCTGTTTTTCACTACCTTGGCTTCTGTTCTAATCTTACTTTTTCCCTTCTTTTTTTTAAATTTAAATTCAATTAGCTAACATATCGTACATCCTTCTTTTCTTCTTACTGTGGGTTTAATTTACTCTTCTTTTTCTAGTTTCTTAAGATGGAAAGTGAGGTCATTGATTTGAGACTTTTCTTCTTTCCTAATATAAGTATTTCTACTATGAATTTCCCCCTAAATACTGCTTTGGTGCATCCTCAACTCACAGAGTCTCTGGGCTCCTTAGTTTGTCCTTTCTGCACTGAAGCCTAGGGACTTTCTCAAAGCAGCAACCTAGGACAACATAGGGCTCATCTCATCCGCCTCATGTCTCAAGGATCAATGTCTGGTTTTGCTTAATGTACAGGATCTTGAAAATTGTTTTTACATGTATCTTTGTCTATTTTTAGTTCTTTCAAGTGAGAAGATAAATCTGCTCTATGTTATCCTATCCTATTCAGAACTAGAAGTCCTTATGCTTGATTTTTATTTTGTAGGTTTGTTTTAACACAAATGCTTTTTATTTAGTTAAATATATTGATCTATTTATTTACATTTTCCTCATCACATACATTTATTTTTTCCTCTGATTTTTCTTCATTCATGAATTCATCCAAATTTTAGTGTCCAATGTGAGATGAAGTTCTACATTATTTCCCGTTTGCCTTCCTCCCCTATCCAAATAACCAGCTCATTGTCCTAATATCATTTGTTATAATGCTTCCCTCTTTCAGTAGTTTGGGATATATTCTTTGTCATTATATTACATTTTTGTAGAGAATACAATCCATTTGGGGGATATTCATTATGTTACACTGATCTTTCTTTTCCTCTCTCTTTTTCTCTTTCTCTCTTTTTAAAATAATATTATACTTTTAAAATTGTTGTTGTTTTGAAATATTTTTAATATTGTTTTACAATATTGTTTTTATGTGCCTCAGTCAGTGATGTGCTGGAGCTGGCTTTTACCAGATCACAAAAGCCAATTTTGTACATCTTTTTTCAATACCATGTCCAATGGTATTTTCAATACCATGTCATGTTGGTAGCTTGAAATTGACCTATAGCGGGAATACTTACACCACAGAAATTTACGACACTGCATATCAAAGCTTCCTCTCTCTTTTCCTCTGAAAGCCTATTTACCAGCACACCATTAAGGCTAGTTCTTCCTCATAAATCTTTTCTTAAATAATTCTTTGCTATTCACAACTATTGTAGCACATAAACTTTTGAATTCTTTTATCTATGATTTTTATTGCCATCATATTCGAGTTCATTTACTTTGGAAATAATTGATATCTTCCAACTTATGACATTCAATCTTCTCATTCTGATAAAAGATCCATAACTCAGTTTTTTCTTAAACAAATCTCTTCCAAAATGATCAGTAGTTTTCTTTGTGGGGATCATATAAGTTTTATGGGCCACACAGGTAACAGCATTCTAGACTAAGATTATGATAATGTTGTGAAATTCTTGACTTGAACGAATTAAGAATGAGAAGAAACATACATAGATGTTCCTGAGAAAGTTGAGTTTCAGACTCATCTAGTGCTAACCACATTCTGTCTCATCTGATTCCAGAGAAGAAAAAAAGAGACAATGCCTGGGATGGTCATTCTCAAAAAGCAGACCAAGTGACAGAAAATGGGTCATACCAGGCAAAGCCAAAGGGTCTGGAAGCATTATTCTAGAGAAGAAAAGGCTAATGTATAATTTGATAAAGAATACAAAGATTCTTTTGAAAAATACACTCAGGAGTTCTTCCAAGAATGAGCACTCGCTGGAAACAGTGAAGAGGAAGTCCATACAATAGTCAGAGTTGGTTGCTTGGAAATTTTAGGTTCTTTTACCTTTGATAGGCTAAGATTTAAATTCTGACTACAGTGAACAAACAAGAACAAGCTGACTTATAACAAAGCAGAAGTTTCCATTCAATGTTGGGAGAATTCCAACTCTATTAATGCAAACAAATAGACAAACAACAAGAACAACAGAATAAACACCAGAAGGGGTTTGAAAAAGGCTAGGTGTTCTCTAACTCTGAATATTTAGCAGCACTCCTGGACGGCTTAGATTGGTGATCACACACTGGGGGAGTGATGATCTCAATACAGCAACAGGGACATCTTTAAAAAAATTTTTTTAATTAATTAATTTATTTGAGAGAGAGAGAGAGCACAAGTGGGAGGGGCAGAGGGAGAGGGAGAGAGAATCTCAAGCAGACTCTGTGCAGAGCGTGGAGCCCAGCATGGGGCTCAATCTTACGACCCTGAGATCACGACCTAAGCTGAAACCAAGAGTCAGATACTTAACTGACTGTGCCACCCAGGCACCCCAGGGACATTTTATTTATCCCAACAAGGTAGCATTAAAAAACAAAATCACACCTGTTGTTCTCAGGTGGAAGATACATTCCCCCATTTGCCACGGATCATTTACTTTCTCTTACCTTACATCTTTCTATTGGAAGTCTGCTCTAGTCATTTCTATTACCTGGGTGACATTGAAGGCAGACACATCTGAAACTGCTGGTCTATGCATTCAGTGCTCTGAAGATGAGGTATTAAAGACTGATTCTGATCTTATAATTATAAAAATCTGAACACAGGAATTTAAGTTGGAAATTATTATCTGTATCTTGGACTTTTAATCTTTTTATTTTGCCTGATGCTTGTTAACATAATTCATGTTCATTAGCCATGATTTAAAACTAGCACTTAGGTTTAGGTATTATTTTCTGCTCCCAGTCGAAAGTGGTAACATTTCCACTTTTACTTATTTATTTTGACATGTCCACTTTCAAAGATGAGTTTGCTGAGCTATCTTCTTGGTTGATCATGCTGTTAAATATTGAATAATGAGACCCAGAGATCAATGATTAATACAGAAATATTAAATTCTATACCCTTAAAGTATGTTCCTAGAGAACGAAACAATCTTTGTTGTCGGCGTTTGGAGCTGCTCTGGAGCCATTTTGATGAACACATGGGGAAATTGATAAGTAACAGTTCTAAAAGTTCAACTGCTGTGAAGCAGAAAGTGGCCTTCTAGAAATAAATCCCAATCATTTAGGCAAATCACAGTCATTAAACTTCTTCTCCTCGTGGTTCACGACCTTTTGAATCAAAGAGTAATGCATACATATAAAAATAACAGAACGGAGAACATGGACGCCTGGGAGCTCTGTGCCAATGACTCAACTCATTTGGTAGGTTTGTTCCTGCTCTTGTCCTTTACTTCGTAGCTTCATCTTGGCAGGAGAAAATAAGGAGAGAAAAGGCCTAATGGAGAGCAAATGTCGCACCCTCAACATGGCTTTAATATTTAATGTATTAGAAACAATATAAATTTAGGTTAAAGAAACTGTTTTTTTTTCTTTATATGGAGCAGCAGAATTCCAACACACAGTGTTTTGAAAACCAGAGCCTCCTGAATAAGAGTTTAAAGTTATTTCTTAGGACGCATTTAAGGAGTTTTGGATAGGGTCATATTTTGAACATATGTATAAAACAGCATTCCATAATTGATTTATTAACATATGAGGTCATGTTTATGATTTCTTTCTGAAATATTTAAAAGCAAACTATAACTGCATAATCCTATAAAATCTATTCATCACAAACCTGCTTCAAAAGTTCATAAAAAGCACAAAAAGAGCCAGCATATTGTATTTAGTTACGGTTGAAGTTTGTACTCCAAAGGATAAATGAATACGATTTGTATTTGCTATGGATCAGGCTGTGTTTTATTCACGTTGTATTACATCTCAGGAGAGAGTTTGCTAAATAAGTCCAAATGGCAGAGATTCAGAAATGCAGAAAAATGCAAACATCACATTTTTTTTTTTGTGATGGACAAGACAGGAATGATTAAGAAATCCTTTAGAAAATATTACGTTTTCAAATGTTTTCAAAAGGCCACAAAATTCCTAAAAGCTAAATCCCTCCCCATCCCATTCATCTTTAACTGCCCTGTCATTGCATGGAATCTTTAAAAACATAATGTGCATACTTTGCTCTGCTAAAGCCCTTTTAATTTAGGTTTCATGGGTCCTTTATATTCAGATACATTACTTGTCATCGTCCCCTGCCGAACTCAATGCTTACCAGAGAAAACCAAGGCACTATGTTGGCTCAAAAATAGGGTCAGCAATTCCTCTGTGGTACAATATCTGTATTATCGGAGAGCCCCTTCTTTCTACAAAATTACTCCCCCCAAAAGTGTGTGTTAATAACTTATTTCTTTCATCGAGTGTGCCTGGAAGAGGTGACCTATTGAACTAAATTGACTCTAAGTTGTAAATGACTGCTATTAGATCTCTTTCTGAGAATAATTTTTCCTAGAGGGGAGGGAAGAGATCTGGAACTTACAGGAGTCTTCAGAACGGGAAAGAAAACCTTTGTGGGGAACGGGCAAAGGTAAAGAAAAGAGAGTCGGGGGATATCAAAGACAAATAACCTGCTTCATAGTCCTCCAGAGAAAAGAAGTAAAGAAAGGGGCATTGCCCCGACACTACTAAGGGCAAGGATGGTGGTTTCACACATGTGGACCGTTTAACCCAATTGTAATCTGGAAAGGCTTTTTTTTTTTTTTTTTCTTTTATGGACAGGAGAACTAAAGTATAATTTTTTTTTACGAATAAAATCACAGCTCCTATGCAAAATACGCATATCAAATCTTTTAATTTAACTCATCAGTTAATGAAAGAACCAGTAAGATGTAATAGGTATAAGGAAAAGCCTTTGAACAGATGCATATAGAAATCAACAAGAAAGCTGAAATGAATTTGCTAAAGACACACAACTGGTCAGTATCCCCATGGTATTAACCACTTGCTTCTCCTGGGGATAAAACGCACTTACATCTGCCTGGATGAGAATCATTTGCATCACTGTTAAGTTTCCTGCAATTGATAGAGTTGTAAAGTAGCCAAAAAACAATGAAAGGTGTAGACCCCTAAAGAATCAGATCAGCCCCCCTGGGAGGATCTGTTTAGACCTGGTTTTCTTAATCTCATTTTGGAGCAGATAATTTTTTACAGTGGACGGCTGTCTTGTGCATTATAGGATGTTTTACAGCATCCCAGCTCTCTATCCAGTAGATTCCAGTAGTAACCCCCACGTTGTGACAACCAGAAATAGCCTCCGAAACAGCCAAATATCGCTTGGGGCAAAAATCATCCCAGGCTGAGACACTGGTTTCAACAATGTCCAGCATTCCATTGAGAGGACACCAGTAAACTCTGACGGTTCCCAAGTTGTCTATAATTTTTCCAGGTAGAACAAGATTTTGAAAAGTTGAGTACGCTGGCCAAGACCGTGTAACTACTAGGTGGCAGGATGGATTACAAAACCATTTCGGATTTCAGAGCATATTTCTTTTCCATTCCACCATTTTGACAATAAGAATTGTTGATATTTAGCTCCTTCCATGAAATGCTCCCTTAATAATTATAATCCAGTATAATCCCGGGCCTTCTTGAACTTGCCTTAACCATTCCTGCTTGGTGTCACCATTGAAAGAAACACAAATCTAATCCAAAGGTCTAGAGAAATAATGTCTTCATTGAAGTCTTTTGATGAGGTAGAAAATGAGAACTTTATCACATAAGAGACAGCAAAACTTCTTAAAACCCTGTGTAGGCATCCCCCTTCTGGAAACACCCCTGCTTCTCTTTGTGGCTCTTCCCTAACATTGCCTCTGTCTCTCTGAAACTCCAGCTCACTTCTCTTACATCCTGGGGTCCCAGAGAGAGGCACTGTGCTCTCGTGTAAATCCATTTAGTCTCTATATTTATTTTTCAATTCATCTCTCCAGCCCTTATCCTGATGAGCACAACAAAGAGGCCTGAAGGGGAGAAAAGGGGGTAAATGCTATAAATCTTTATAGTTAATATTTTTTATCTCATGCAGAAATGAAAAATCCTTTTTTTAATGAGAATTCAGATAATGACAGAATTGAGAGTCTATTGGAAGAATCTAGAAGCAGTGATGCCCCAGGGGCAATGAGCCCTGCCAGTGCCCAGATCTTGTTTTCTAAATACCAAAATCTCCATGAACAGAAACCAGGGTTCTTCAGAGAAACTGCCAGGGGAGGGAGAAGTACAGGGTGAGCCCAGAATATCTTAAGCCAGAAAGCAAGAAAGTACTCAAAGATGGATGGGAACTTGTCAAAAAGATACGGGAGCCAGCTAAAGGAGTTCCCATTGCCAGATTTAGGATGATTTGACCAGCAGAAAGTTATAGATCAAAGCACAAAGAATCCAGAACTCCATAGAGATACTCAAAACAAAAAGAAAAACAAAAACCTTTGGGTGCTAAGGGGAGAGGGAGAAAGGAAAGATTTTCTTCACCAAAGAATGCCAACTAATGAATGTAGAAGGAATGACAGAGATGGTATCTACAGTTTGTCTGCATGATTTTAATTTAATTTCCCCTAATTATCAAAGTAATTACATATTTTTTAAACAAAAAATGAATCTATCTATATATCCACCCATTTAGCTATGCATATATATTTGGATTTTATCTTTAGGTTTTCCTGCTAAAATAAGCTTTAAAAATTATCATTATAAACTTATTTTTATATATTTTATTTCTATGTCTTCCTAGATTTCATTGTCTAGGTTTAAGAGATGGAATTTAACCTTATTTAAATTGTTGTTAATTTTTGAAGTATTTCTTTATTGTGCTATAAACAGACATCTTCCTCCATAGCTCTGTTTATATCTTTTTTTTTTTAAAAAGATTTTATTTATTTATTTGACAGAGAAAGACACAGTGAGAGAGGGAACACAAACGGGGAGTGGGAGAGGGAGAAGCAGACTCCCCGCCGAGCAGGGAGCCCGATGCGGGACTCGATCCCGGGACTCCAGGATCATGACCTGAGCCGAAGGCAGTCGCTTAACCAACTGAGCCACCCAGGCGCCCAGCTCTGTTTATATCTTGACCGTTTCTTCCAGATAAACTTAGAAAAACTAAGTACCAATACCTCCCTCCAGCAGTGGGTTTGCATGACTTTTGACTTATGAATAGCAATAGTCAGGCTGATTTCTATTTGCTGGGCTCCTGTGCTCTGGCCTGCAGTTTATAAACGTCTCTCATAGAGTCCCGCCAACAATCTTGCCAGTTTGGCCATCTTTTCCCATACCAACAAGGGTGTGAAGCTCAAAGAGACCCAGTTGTGCAGAGTTACAAAGCAAGGAACAAAGTGTGCTGGCATTGGGAGAACTTTCTCTGGGTCTCTCTACAGCCTATGCTTTTCCCACTTGGCTGAGCTACCTCAATGTGCTGAAAACAGGGTCTCATTTCCTGGGACTTTGTGTCTCTTCACAGCTAATTTTTTGCAAATTATAACTAGCTTTTTACTCAGGAGAGGGAATAATCATTCCATTTTCTTCAATACCCAGTTTGGACCCATTCCCCAGAAGGCTAGCTGAGCCTAACATGTCCCATCCCCCACACCTTGTACAGGGGTGTGTGAACAGGACACACACACACACACACACACACACACATCGGACACCTCCAAGTCCAATCTAAAATCACGATTCTCCTCTTTTCCTATTCTTTATCTCCCTTTATCCACAGGGGGGACCCTGGCTCCCCCAAAACATCAGTATATTTACATATTTTCTCCATCCCACAATACAATATTCCAGAAACACTCTAACAGTACTGCTATCAACAACTAACCTACTGAGTCAAGTTGAATTCCTTTATGTCTTCAGACTATATCTCATTGACCGCGTAGAGTCAGGAATATGCTCAAAACTTTTATAGATTCTTTTTTTTTTATATATAGATTCTTTTCTTCTTTCTGTGTGATTATGTTATCAATTTCATATGCACTTAGATCAGTTTATTTCCATTTGTATACAAATTTAGGATCATCTCCATCATTTCTGATTTAATTCTATGCGTGAATATAAACATGATTCAAAAGTCAAAACTGTATACTCATAAAAATCTTATTTCCTCTTTATCTCTTCAACTATGTTCCCACCCACCTCTTGGTGAATAGCCAATTCACAAGAGCACATTATATATATGCCTTCACCTTGATTTTTTTCTCACTTAACAGTATATCCTGGGAATTATTATCAGTTCATATAAATCTTCTTCATCCCTTTTTTTTAATTAAGATTTTATTTATTTATTTGACAGAGAGAGCAAGAGAGCAGAAGCTGGGGGAACAGTAGGAGGGTGAGGGAGAAGCAGGCTCCCCGCCAAGCAGGGAGCCCGATGCGGGGCTCGATCCCAGGACCCTGGGATCATCACCCGAGCCGAAGGCAGATGCTTAACCATCTGAGCCACCCAGGCGCCCCATTCTTCATCCCTTTTTAAAAAACATCTGCATATTACTTCCTTATGAGTCTGTTTCATTATTTATTCAGCCATTCTCCTAAGTACTGGCATTTAGACTCCTTCCAATAATTTGCTATTATAAATCACAACTTCAAGGAATAATTTTCTGTATAAATTTTTATATTCCTAGAGGTAGATCTTCAGAGTAAGTTCCTAGAAGCTGGATTTCTAGGCCAATAGGTAAATACATACATAATTAGATGTTGCCTGCCAGCCATGTATGAGCATCCATTTCCTCAAAGTCTCATCAAGAAGATGTTATCCAATTTTTGACATTTTGCCTATCAGATTCAGGAGAAATTGTATCTCTGTGCAGTTTTAATTTGCATTTTTCTTATCTAAGTGACATTAAACGTTTCTTGACATGTAAGGGTCATTTGTATACAGTTGACCCTTGAACAATGCGGGTTTGAACTGTGTGGGTCCACTTACACATGTATTTTTCCCCATATACACAGCACAGCACTGTAAGTGATTTTCCCCTTATATTATTCTTAATGACATTTTCTTTTCTGTAGCTTATTTTATTATGGGAATACAGTACAGAGCACATATACAAAATATGTGTTAAGGGACTGCTTATGTCATTGGTAAGGCTTTTGGTCAACAGTAGGCTATTTGTAGTTAAGTTTTTGGAGAGTGCAAAGTTATACATGAATTTTTTACTGTGCATGGAGTTGGTGCCCCTACTAACCCCCACATTATTCAAAGGTCAATTGTATATACATTGGTATATACTGTGTGTATATATATACATTTATATACTTTTTGTGAATTTTCTGTTTACCTCTTTTGCCCATTTTTCTGTCAAGTTAATTTTTTCCCCCATAATTCTTTTTTTTTTTTTT
>NC_138374.1:11612672-11635930 GCF_054177405.1 Leptonychotes weddellii
GTGGCAACTGCAGTATCTTATTCCAGTTTAACATTTGTGTTTTGACTTATGATCTTTTTCACACACAAAACAAAGTTTTAACTCAATGTTTTCTTTGTTACATCTGGATTTGGAGTCATAGTTGGAAAACCTTTCTCACATCCAAGTTACATAATGAAACTCACCTGTGTTTTATCCCAGTCCATGTATGGTTTTGTGTTTTACATGGCAATCTCTCACTCATTTGGGGTTTGTTTTTGTGTATGGTGTGAAGGAAAAGAAGATTTTTAAATAATCTGAAGGTTGACATTTGCCTGACGTGTAATTTTTTTTTTTTTTAAGGAACTTGCTAGAATGTCCGACTTATAAAATATAAGTGCAGTGAGGACAGGGGGCATTGAAGTGACAACATTAGTCTGAGGACTCCCATGTGTGGGAGACGTTCTCTCTCTCAAGGGGCTCGTTGGTCCCAGAGTGTCACCATTCAGAAGGCTCAGTCTTTATCAGCGCTGGTGTGGAAGGGGTGAGTCAGGGCTGGGTTGAATCACTGTTGAACAGACAGGTAAGCTTCCCTCTGGCCAGGAGGGTAAGAAGGCAATGACAGAGAAGACTGAGTAGGAGGAAAGTCTGGGTGAGTCAGTGATGAGTTCAAAGGCAGGGGAGTTACCCCCAGCTGAACCATGGAGGCTGATATAGAGGGGCCTCAGTGGTGGTGCAGCTGGTTCCTCAAAGGGTCAGAATGGTAAAGAGCAGAATCAGGCAGGAGAGGAGAGTCCTGGGTTGACTCTGAAGCCAGCCGGGAAGATGGCGGAGCCAGCAGCAGCCATGGTGCTCCTCTGCCAAGACAGGTCTTGTTAGTCTGAGTTCTGTGCGCTGCATCTTAGGGGTTGGATTTAACCCAGCATTTAAAGTGATCTGTGTTCTCCAAACTTGGGGGTGGGAAGAGAGAGAAATGTCAGCCAGCTGAGGGAGTTTTATGGATAAGTCCCATGGGCATTCAAAAATGCATTGTGTAGAATGAAACACAACTTATAAGGATTTAGAGAGAGATTTCTGACACAGACCATGAAATCTGGCTCACAGAGATACCCATGAGTCAGGCATATTGCTCTAAGTAAAAAAGAACTAATTCCACTAAGTGAATTATTGCTGAATATGAGACCAAAAGAAAGTTCATATTTTATTTTAATTAATATAATTGCTGCCGCTCCCCCCATCCTCTCCTGCCCTCTCTGTGGCTGGGTCCTCTAAACAGGATACAGAGAGAATGCAGGACCTGTGCTGGCTTGTGGCCCAGACAGGACTGAGGAGCCCTGATCTTATATTCACAATCTAAAGGAAGGCCCAACAGAATACTTTTCACTTTAAAATGATAATGCCTGTCAATCAAAGCCGGGAGGACCTCGTAATAGGGAAGCTGAGCCGCTCATTCTCAACCTAAGGGAGTGGGACAGGGAGCCCCTGTTAGGCTCAGGTCACACTCTGGAAATGGAACCCCAATGAGAGGTATCCATGGAAACAGAATGAGAGAACAGGTGATTCTCTCTCCCGAGTCAGAAGCTGGCTGTTTGGGGGTGGGAGGCAGACAGGCGGGGCAGACCCTGTGAAATGGCTTCCAGTGCTAGTGCGCCTTGTTCCTTGCTTTGTGCAACTGGGTCTCTTTGAGCTCCACACCCTCATTTGCATGGGGAGAGATGCTCAACCTTGCAAGGTTGTTGGTGGGACTCTCTGAGAGATGTCTATAAATTGCAAAGTGGAGCACAGGTGCCCAGCAAATGGAAATCAGCCTGTTGCTATTCATAAGTCAAAAGCCATGCAAACCCACTGCCGGAGGGAGGTATTGGTACTTTGTTTTTCTGGAAAATCTATACCAAAAGCTCTAAAACTTTCCATCCTTTGAATCAGCCACTCCACTTCTCTGCATTTAACTGGAAGAAACAGTCAAGATGTACACAGAGAATTATGGATGAGAATGTCCATTTTAGCATAATAAATACATAATTTTAATTTAGCATGATAATAAATTGCTTGGGCAACAATTAGAATATGGTTAAATTAAATCCCTTAAACTTAGACAATAAAACTCTGGGCAGAAATAAAAATGATTTATGCACCAGTAGTTTTCAAACTTCTTTAGCAGGGAAACTCAGAAAATCTTATATGGAATCAAAATACATACACACAGTTATATACATATATATACACATATATATACATACATATATATAAAGATGGGTATATAGAGCTATAGATATAAACATAGACAGGTTTATTGTTAAATATATATATATACACATACATATATATATGCTTCGGCAAGTAGAAAAATTATTTAAAATTATATAGAAAAATTGTAGAGAAATTCATTCTAATGTGTTCATAGCTATATGAGATATTGAGATACTCTCTTACTGTGTATTTGTCCCACTGATATTCACTGCAAGTATAATTAAAATTGTCCTCTGTTGGGACAAAAATGCATGTTGAGCTTCTTAATAGACATAACAAAATCAATCTTCTTATCCAATCTCCAGTTGGCGTTCACAAGACTAGAACTCTTCCCGATCACTCTTACTGGCCAGTTCATTGTTGAATGGACTGCTCTGTATTGCCTATCAAAGACATGCCTGAGACCCAAGATGCTTGATTGGGATGCCTAAGGCATGTTCTCCTCAGTCTCTTATGCTCTAAGCCGACGGCAAGTCATAGTACCAGACTCTGATGTAGACACAACCTCCACTAAATAGTCCTCCAACTCAAAAGTGTCTATCTTTCTATCATCGGTTGCAATTAGAAGCATCAATATAAACATGTCTGGATCTTTCATAAGACTACTTTTCAATCAGATTCATTACCCTATTGTTATTTGATGAGGATGTACATCATAAACTCTAAGATTCAGTACCAGAAAGTTTGCCCCTTCTAAAGAAGTGATAAACTGCTTTTTACCAATTAAACGTATGCGTCTTGATGGATTTTCCTTTTCCCTTTGGCCATCAGGAAACTCTGAACTAGATTCATGGTCCAACTAAAATATGTATCTCGTTACTGTTATAATTGAGTATAATTTTATGATTATTTTACTTTTTATATAATTTCTAATCTTATTCAACTTTATTTTAGCTATCCTGATTTTGATTTGTTGTTATTCAAAAACACGGGGATAAAGAAGTGTCATAGACATGCTTAGGCAGAGAGTTTCTACCAGACCAAGTCTGGTCCTCAGTCTGGTTGTCCTAGAAACCAAATGCTGTCTAAAACAGTAAACCAGAGCTGGGGATTATTCTCTTATAGACGATCTCAAGCTAACTAAACTCATAAGAAACCAAGAATGCTAAAAAGGCTAATGACCATGTTAGCTAATAATAGCTAATATTTATTGAACGCCTATTTCATGAAATATACTTGCAGGCAACCAAATCGGTATTTTCTAGAATAAACTAGAGTTCATTAGTCTCTTGAAGACTGTCCCAAGTTAACCAACTTCACAAGAGGCCAACACTGATTGCTAATAATGATAATAACAGATGCCTACTATGTGAAATACTCCTACTAACAGCCGAGATGATCAGTATTGAAGAGTGGTTGAGAATTCTGGGTTCAAGACCCAGCCCTGCTCTTTATTCAGTGTATGACTTTGGGCAATTACTTCATTTTTCTGTGCCTGCTTTCTCATCTGTAAGATGGAGATAATTATAGTACCTACTCTAAGGACTGTGGGGAGATGTTGCCCAGGGATTCAGCCCAGGGAAGCGAGGACAGAGCATAGCAGAAGCAATACACAAATGGGAGTCACGATGATGAGTGGGTGTAGAGGTGGTGATAAGAACCCCACGGGAAGTCAAGTCCTAATCAAAAAGATAACCCACGGGCAGGGATGGATCCACGACCAAGGGAGGTATACTATCTTAACAAAGTGTCCCCTAGCTCACGTGGCTTGACCAATGTTGCCCTTCCTGGGCCTAACTCTTCAGGTTAGTGCATGAAGCCCATGGAGTGCTGGGCAGCCCACAAATTACATCTGCTTTGGTCCCGTCTGCATCTCTTTTTGGCTGCAAGTTCAGCACATCCACAGCCAAGGGGCTGCTCACTATCTTCGCTAACATTTAGCTTCCTTTCACTGCCCAGAGTTCTGCTTTTTTGGGAAAGCGGCTCAGGCATGTTGCCTTCATAATTTTTCCCTGGTCATGTTCACAGATGAGATTACTGTCACATCTCAAACATGCATGCCATTTTTTAAAGGGAGCTCATTTAGAAAACTGTGTTGATTTTATTCATTTTATGTTAACAGATAAACTTTCTTGTCCAGTTCTTATGACCACTTTAGCCCTGCATGCTGTGCACCCAGGTGTCTATGTGCTTTTTGGTTTTGTTTTTCTTTTCTTTTCTTTTCCTTTCTCCCTTCCTTCCTTCTTTTTTTTTTTTTTTTTTAAAGACTTTATTTATTTGACAGTTAGAGACATAGCGAGAGAGGGAACACAAGCAGGGGGAGTGGGAGAGGGAGAAGCAGGCTTCCCACCGAGCAGGGAGCCCGATGTGGGGCTTGATCCAAAGGCAGGCGCTTAACGACTGAGCCACCCAGGCATCTTTCTTTCTTTCTTTCTTTCTTTCTTTCTTTCTTTCTTTCTCTTTCCTTCCTTCCTTCCTTCCTTTCCTCCTTTGTTTTTTACTGTAGATTGCTTCATATTCTTTCTTTTTACCCTTGAAAATAGGCACAGTGTCATTATGTTTGGAATCTCCACCAATGATATTTGCAAACACATATTTCAAAAACTTTCAAATCACTAACGCATCAGCCAAGGGAAGAAAAGTAATTTTATGACTTTTAAGACCTCCACACCTACCCTGATGGTGGGGATAAAGCAGGGGAAACAGCAGCTGGTTTAAAAGCAGTCATGACAGTGACACCATCAACAGCATGTGGGTTTTCCTTTGCAGCTCCAAGAGAAAGAGCCAAACTCAAGGAAACCAGAGCTGTGTGCCTTGGTACGGAAATAAGTCATAGATTATATTCTTCTTCGAGTGAAATACTATTCCAACTGAATATTTATATTCTTCCCTCCACTAAAATGCTATTGAAAATGACTGTGAATCTTGTGGGAATATGAACATTGCATATTGTCCAGTTGACAGAGTCATTTATAAAAGTTGGGATATCTTATACCCCATCCGGGCTTAATTAGGGTTTATAAAGATCACTGGCAGTTGCAATAGAAATATTGTATGTTTCCTCCCCCTGATGACTTTCCCTAGTTCTTTTATGAGGGCCTTTAAAACTCATTTAAGTCTTGCTGAAGTTATTCATAAAGATAGATACCAACCATTCTCCGGGAGAGTCTGATCCTCTGCACCTTCCCCCTTCCCCGAACATTTCTTGGATAACTACACACAGGTCAGTTCCAAATTCTGTCGCTTCTCCTAATAGGCTTTTGAAAGGAAATTCCCTCAAACAAGGAGGTCACTGAAAACACACACAAAACTTGAGACATCTGCACTCAGGGAATTTCGGCGGACTTGGGCCAAAGAATAAAAAATGAACTGTTCGGTAACTCCAAACCACAGAAAATGCTGACACATGGTGTCTTCACACAGAAGATATTAACACTCTGTGAGGGTGAAAAATTGAACAGATGGCACCTCTAAATGCAAGGCTCATCGAATCTATTTTCACTCGGGTTTTTCGTAAACTTTTATTTTAAATTTGGTGCTAAGAACAACAACAGAAAAGTGTGTTAATGGCACCATCCAGGGACAAACTTGCACAAGCTTCTCTTTCGGAACTTGATTAATGTGCTTTCTGATTCAGCTTGCAGTTCTCATCCTTTTCTGTTCTTAGGTTCTTTCTGGGAACCAAGTAAGGAGAGATTTGAAGCTAACAAGTCACTGTTCGGATAACAAAATACACTAAGGCTCATACTGAAGCAAGACCTCTAGAGCACTTTACATCAACATGGAAACCCAAAAGGGTTCTCTCTCTGGTCTGCCTGTCTTGCCCCTTCTTGGATGTCAGCAATGACAATTTTATTGAGCTGTGGCGACCAGTTAAGGGACCAGATAAAAATCTTGCTCTGTGACTACTGTTGACAATGACCTATAACTTCATCGTCAAAGCAAACTGTCAAAGCCTATCCATCTTACCTTTAGCTGTGAAGTCTTGAGCTGACTCCAATAGGAGGATACTTTGGAATGTTTCTAATCTATAGATTCCATCCCTCTGGTTATGTAATATCATTACTTGGTTTATTGTGTTGCTCACAGAACAGGTATTCGGGGACCTGGGTCTTTATCTTGACATGTGTACATGTCTTATCTTCACAACCAAATCTTAAGGGCCCTCAGAGCAGGGACTGTATCTCATACTTCTGTATGGTATCCCCACTGCCCCTGCTGTGCGAATCATCTTAAGCACTCACTAAATGAGTGTCCACTGAGCTCTCTAGTCGAGTCTAAAATGAGAGTAGAAAGATCACAAGCAGAAAATTGACAAATATAAAAACCTAGAGACCAAATGTGCAGGAAAGTGTGTGCTAAGCAAGATAACTGTAAAAAAATGAACAAGTAAGGTTGTAAGTACGCTCTAGTTCTATTTCTGTGGAGATACTTTGGGTGTTAGCTACCAGAATTTCTATGGAATAACGAGGTAACCCTGTGCAAGTCCAAGTGCATGCCCCAGCTTTACCCCTCTGCTCTGTGCTGGTCACAGAAAATCGCTGCATCAGCTGGGTTTGCGAGTACAAGGCACAGCGATGGACATGGGACCATTTAAGCTTCCTTGGGTATCGGGTAAATCACAGTATCTCTGGGAGCCCGGAAAATGCGGTTGGGGATGGGCAGCCAGGAACAAGGCCCAGGTGATGCTGCAGAGGCAGTCTGGTGGACACCACTGGGGCGGTTACCGAGTCCGCATCCCAAGCTTGTACTGCAGAGCTCCCCGCATCACTGTGGGTGTTAGTTGCTGCCTCTTGAACCACGATGATACCCACCTATGGAGCCTGGCTACAGCTGTTGCTACTGCTGCCAATCCCAGTCTCTGGGTAGAACCTACTTCTTTGCGGCACCAGCTTCAGCTTCTGATTCAAGACTGAGGGCTCCCCGCTCCTGTGATGGGTGCAGATTAAGCCACGGGTTGAGCCTTAAGAGTAAGGGAAGCTGGCAAACCAGAATCTGGTGCTTTGGACTTCACTAGGCTGAAGAAGGCCGTGCATCCTTCTGGGTCTGCTTGTCCTAGGAAGTGGTCTTCTCCGTGAATAAGATGGGGTTCAAATGCTGGGCACACAAAAATAGTGACACACATTCACTGCGTTTACCGTTTCAACAGTCTGGAGTTCTCTGCAGGACTGGCTCTCCCTTTGCTCTTCTCAATTCGTCTGTCTCAGCCACCGTGTATCCACTATGCTGATGCTCTGGAACAGTCTGCTTACCTATTTCTTCCCTCATCAGCCTGTAAGTGCCCCGAAAGCAACAGGAACGTCCCTTCTCTTGTGTTCTCAGTGCCCAGCCCAGGTCTTGGCAGACTCCATCAATATTTGACTGATGAGTACAAGTGTGTCTCCTTGGAAGCTGGCCTCTTGGAAAGTTACAAAGAAGGGAAGTTGGGGCAGTGAGAAGAGATCCAGTCCTTTAAATTTCTTAATCGCAGGCTTCAGGGCATCCGTGAGCTGGAAACTCTGCGCAAGTGTTTGCATGCATATAGATACGTGCATTTCTCTGGGGAGAGAACCCATTGTTCACACCACTTTCTCAGAAGAATTGAA
This sequence comes from Leptonychotes weddellii, assembly GCF_054177405.1. Lineage (NCBI taxonomy): Eukaryota > Metazoa > Chordata > Mammalia > Carnivora > Phocidae > Leptonychotes > Leptonychotes weddellii. The sequence continues at coordinate 11,620,406 of NC_138374.1, forward strand.
GACCCCCAAAAGAACCCCTAATACAGCCAGCCTCTATTTATGCTTGACGCCTGTTTAAAGGAAGACATGCTCGCTCTGAATACTTTGAAAACACATCAAAATCCTGCAATAGGGTGATTCTGTGGAACAGAGTGCAATGTTCCTTTCTGTCTTTATTTTTTTTTTAGAAAGATACAATGTCAGCACACATGCATTTATCAAACTACAAGAAATGTGGAATCAGTAGCAGGAGAACAGCTTGAAACGCAAGTTTGAATTCAAGCCCTACCATTAGTTATACCTCTTGGACAATTAGCCTACCTCTCTGGACCTTGTCTTCTTCATGGAGCAATTCCATGGGAGTCCTACTTCAGAATGGTCTGAGTAAGTGTTCGGCAAAGAATTCGAGCTCAATGAACAATATTTCCTTCCTCCCTATTCAAAATACCTAGCAATCCTATAGACAAGATTTCTAAGTTAAATTTGCTCTAGTCTTAGAAAGAAGTCCAGTCCTAGAACATTACATCGTTCTTTGCCTATGACTTCAGTGTTCAGATATTTGATGTTGGGATTTTTCTCTCTGCGGCATGTCGGTTTTGGTGTCAGTAAGAGGCTGGCCAGTGAAGTTCCTTAGAAAGTGAGTGGCCTTCTACAAAAGGAATGACTGGGGTAGATATAAAACATCAACGAGGGGGGAGGTGGGCAGGTCAAGGCCCCTCCCCACTCAGAGCAGAGGACCCTCAAATCCTCTCTTCCATAGACTCCTCTCATCCCCTCGTGTGCCCCCTTTGCCTGCAACTTTCTTTCCTTTGGACCACATGGCCAATGGGTTTGAGAGCCAGTCAGGGATTCATGGGGAAAAAAAAAAAGATAAAAAGTCCATGTTTTGCCACCTCCAAGTCCTGACGCAGACAAGACTTTTGAAAAGCGCTTTCATCAAAAGAGAGAAATAATAATAAAATGGCTAAAGCAGAATTCCCATGAATTGTTCCTGTCTTGGCATGATGCGGCTGATGTCCTTCTGGCTGGAAAATTTGGCTCGCTGAGTCAAGGTGAAAGAGAACTAGAATTGACCTTGGTCTCATGGGGCCGGCAGGATGGACACCACTGCCTTAGAAAATGTGAATAATATACGCACAGTTACACAGCTTAGAAGCAATGGAAGCAGGCGTCCAACCCAGACGTTCAGATCCCAACCAGATCCCTGGTTTAACCACCAGGTCATGCTGCCTTTGAGGCTCTGGAGTGAGCTTAATATTCGCCAGAAAGAAATCTCCATTTGCTGCGTGGCACCTAGTCCTGTCTATTGGTTCCTACCTGATAGACCCTGATACTTAAGGGTGCTTATGACAGCCAGGGAGCCTGCCTCTTCCTCTTGGCTGAGTCAGATCTCCCAAGTATAGAAAGATTCCAAAGACACTCACCTATCAGAGGGAAACACCCCTATCTAGACTCTATCTTGAAGACCAGTGTCCCCTCTCAGACAAAAAGCTCTGAAAGCAAAGTAGAAGTGGGAGTTTTCTGCCATTAGAACAAATCTATGAGAACAACTCCTCATTTGTTTAAAAAACGTGAAGGCAGGATCATTTATATTAACAGACTGGGTTTTGAATTGTTTAATTTGTTCACATAACAGTTTCAGCAGGGATCCAAACCACAGCATATCCATTGTGATGTAAATGGGATGGGTTTTAGATTTCTTTTTCATTTTCAAAGAAAAAGTTACATTTCAAAACATCTTTGAAGGAGACTTATTTTGTGATTTAACCACCCCACCCCTGCCCCGAGAGTCCCTGAAGGTGGGTAGGCCCTTCATACTTCCCAGGTTCACCCCCCTTCCCCAAGCAGACTCATGGTCTCCCTACCTCTTCTGACGCCTGAGTTTCTGCTACACGCTCACCCCTAAAACTGGGCTCTAGAACACCAGCGTCTTCTGAGAGCTTTTTAGAAATGTGTGGTCTCAGGCTACTGATTACGACCGCATTCAGGAAGATCCCCGGTGGCTCATACCTGCAGTAGAGTTCTGGAAGCATTTCTTACGGCACAGGTCGTCAGCCCTCAACTCACATTTGAATCACCTGGGGAGCTTTTAAAACTCCTGAAGTCTGAGCTCACCTGCAGCAGTTCTGGTTTAATGGTTCTAGGATGTTCCCTGCGCACAGGGAGTCCGAAATGTTTCACAGATGATTCTAATACGCGGCACAGTTTGAGAACCATGGCTCTTCTGTGTATTCGGCAGGTGGTTGTCCTGCCTTGTCTTGAGTACACTCTGAGACTGGCAAGCTGGTGCACTCTGAGGAGCACTCAGCCTCTCGGTAACTTTTAACCTCTTGGTCTAGTTTCTGTCCTTGGAGGATTTACAGAAAATGTCAAATCCCTGCTAAGGGGACCGGCTCAGACTAGCTTGCCTAGAACCTTCCCAATGGTAGCACTGAACGTCCCATGTTCTAGAAAACGCTCGGTCCTGGCAAGCTGAGATGGCTGGGGTACCGCTCTCCCTTCCATGTCCACTCTTATTCAGCTAAATATCAATGCTTTCTTAATTGGGTTCGTCAGTCCTTACATTTCCAGGGAAACATCTACATCTGTTGTCCGGTAATAGGAGATCTGTCCACACAAACTTAGAAGAGCTTTGAACCCTTAGGTTGCAAGCTCAAAAAGAAGTTGTGATCCATGCAAAATAAGCCAGCCCTGGGAACTTCCCTTAAAAAAAAAAAAACTGCTTTGAAAATAAACAATTATCAAATCTCGTTCCAAAAGCATCTCTTCTGTGTTATTGTCACAGATTTTAGGTGCAGAATATAACATATTCATTATTTTATTTGTTTCTCTGTCACCTTCCAATGCAGTCACTGGTCATAATTTAAGTACTGTGAAAGCATTATAAAGTACAGAATTAATTTTTGAAACCAAAAATAATCAACTGTGGGTAATTATTTTGGTTTAAATTAATTTTTGAAAATAACCCTAAGAAAAATGATATGCTACATGAATACATGAATAAATGTGTTTATTGCAGTATTGCTTATAACTGTGAAGAGAATTGGAAATAATGGCAACATAATAATAAGAGGTAAGTAAATTATGGATTGGTCACCTGATAAAATGTTCGTCTCCAGTTTTATTTTTTATTTTACTTTATTTAGAGGTAGAGAGAGAGGAGAGAGGATGGGGAGAGAGCGAGAGAGAGAGGAGGGACAGAGGGAAAGAGAGAATCTTAAGCAGGCTCCACGCCCAGTGCAGAGCTGTACTCAGGGCTCCATCTCACGACCCTGAGATCATGACCTGAGCCAAAATCAAGAATCAGGTGCTTAGTGGACTGAGCCACCCAGGCGCCCCTAGTCCCCAGTTGTAAAATATGGCTGTGCTGACTGTGGAGCAGCATAGAAATGCTTATGATGTAATTAATATTAATTGAATAAAGCAAAATACAAACTTAAAGCCATGCTGCAATCCCATGCACTCAAATTACAGTTTCCTATGAACAGAGGAAACATTTTAAGTCATGACAGCGAGGGTAGTGTAAGTGCCCATGACCTTATCCTTTTTTCAATTAGGCTTCTGTTAATGATATTAATGTAAGCACTGATAAGACATACAGTCTTGCACACCTTAGTGATGATTTTTCGTTTATTTGAGCTTGTTTAAAGCAACCTCTCTATCTCTGAGGGGTGGCAGAGGAAAGTGGGTAAAAGCACCTGCTTACAGCTGACACTCAACAGGTCTGCACCTCAGCTTCCTCCTCTGGGACCTGGGGATAATTAGAGCTACCTTGTAACATTGTGGTCAGGATGAAGTGAATTAATACAGATAGCACTTTTAAAACAAAGTCTGGCACACTAAACACACGGATGTGTATGTATATATATGTGTATTTGTATATATATGTATGTGTGTATATATATTTTATATAATATATACATATTTTGTATATATGTATTTTATATATATATATACACACACACACACACACACACACACACACATATATATGCTTGACTTCTCGGTGCATCTAAGGGGATGATAGATGTGCATACACAGCTGACTGTAAGGTTACCTATGTACCTGTGGATGGGACTTTAGGATCATCTATTCAAATCCTTTCATTTTACCAAGGAGAATGCTGTGGCAAGGAACTGGGGTGTGAGCCGCATCAAATCACAGCGTTACCGCAGAGCAGGTGGGAATCTGGGCAACCCCACAGGTGGTCCCGAGCACCAAGTAGGACCCCTTTCTGGGTAGTGTGGCCTGATGGTGAAGAGGGTGGACTGCACAGCAAGACGGCTCGAGCTTGAGTCTTGGCTCTTGCGCTCCAGCAAGTGGTTAAACCTCACTACACCTCAGTTTTCTTACTTGAAGACCAAGGATAATACTGACCATCTCATGCTTTTTGTGAATGCCAAAAGAAGATGCACAGTGCCTAGCACATTGTGAGAACCAATACGTGTCTGTTACGATTAGATTGAGTTTCAAAGGGGCTGCAATTGAACATTGTTTCATTAACTAGAGAAAAAGCAAAAAAGTGGAGCTCGTCCTTATGTTTAATTGCAAGGAAATAAAGAACAGTGACTCCTATTAAGTGTCTATTATGTGTGTAGAATTTTATGTAAGCAATCTTATTTAATTCCCAAAACCAACCTACTAGGCAGGTGCAGCATTATTATGCCCATTTTATAGATGAAGAAAATGAATCTAAGAAAGATTAAGTAACTTATTCAATAAATAATTTATGCTAGAAGAAATTAAAGTAGTATTGAATGTGAAAGCATAATCAAATGATAGTGAGAGAAATGTATACAAAATAATGAGATATCACTCTCAACACATCAATTTTTTTTTCCCTTATGAGCAAGATTACTCAAGCTTGTGCAGTTGAAAGTAAAGTGAGAACTCTTACATACTACTAGTAGGAACGTATTTTGGTAGAGCCCATCTGGAGAGTAGTTTAGTAATGTGATTCATGAACTTTAAATTCATATTCATACCTATTGGCACAGTATTTGCAACTCTTGTAATCTAGTCTAAGGAAATAATCCAAAACGTTAATAGAGACTGACACACAAAGACGTTCATTAAATTATCATTTATAATAGCAAGAGGAAGAAAGAGCCAGCAGGAGACCAATGGTTAAGTATATTACACCAATGTAACAATGTAATACTATATAACTATTAAATATGTTTATTAAAGCACAGGAAAATACAGGTATAATGACATTAAGTGAAAAACAAGGCACAAAATTATACATACAGTATTGCCTCAATCGTATTAAGAAATCACAGGAAAAAATGAAGGGTGATATAGCCACATATTATAGTTACTAAACTGGATGATTCTTTTTTTTCACTTTATACTTTGCTTTTCCTTCAGTCATTCTAAAATGAGCATGTATTCCTTTAGAATTAGAAAAAGTAAAATAAGTCTTGCTCAAAGCAACACATAATCCAGGGCAGAGGCAAGGTTTAAATCAGGCCCATCAAACACTTAAGCTACATTTATTCTTACCACACCAAGGGTCACAAACTCAGAAGCTATGGGAATGGTCAGGTAAAGGAAATGAGCCAAGAGGATAGGGTGTCGGTACCAGGAAATGGTGGGGACTCCGGCACCCTGGAGGGGCCACATGCTCTGCCTACATGGGGCAGCCATTCCTCTCTTCCAGCTGATCTCTGCCATGGGAGAAGGCAGGCCCAGTGTTGCCAGATCTTTGGATTTTTTCCAAAGAAGCCAGAAATCTAGCTTTTGAATGTTAAATCCCTCCATGTTTAAATGTCAATAATTAATGCAAAATATTTAAAAGCACCATGAAGGTCATGAGAAGCTCATTTACATATCTGCTCTGTCTCATTCCCTGCTCCCTACAACCGGGTTTCTGTCACTTGAGTGAATCAATTCCCTATCCCAGTCCTTCCTGTTTCCTTAGGCTCCAGCCGCACCAAGTAGCCTCCAACATCCACCTCTCTGGAAAGATGCAGTGAGCTTTTTTATATTTGACACACCGCAAAAATAGAACTGAGTTTAAATAATTTTTTAGAATAATATTTTCCTGTGCGTCCCTGAGACATGGCTTAATCAGAACTTGACACATCATCAGAAGTGCAAAGTGGGGGCGCCTGGGTGGCTCAGTCGTTAGGCGTCTGCCTTCGGCTCGGGTCGTGATCTCGGAGTCCTGGGATGGAGCCCCGTGTCGGGCTCCCTGCTCGGAGGGGAGTGTGCTTCTCCCTCTCCCTCTGTTCCTCCCCGCTGCTTGTGTGCTCTCTCTCAAATAAATAAGTAAAATCTTAAAAAAAAAGAAGTACAAAGCGATGACATGACCCACGCAGTAACTTCATCATTGCAGAAGCAGACGTCTTTCTGAGGAGAAAGTTGGGGTAACAGTTTCTTTTCTCAGAATGACACTTCCTGGGTCGTATCATGCAACCTCGGAGCAGAGATAGAATAAGGTGGAATCTTGTATACCTGGAAAGACAGATGCGTGGTAAAATTCCAGGGGAAAGAAAAATAAGCATTCTTACAGAACTGTTTATAAGGCTGCAATTCAAATGCCTAACCAAGCATAAAAATGTTATTCATCTGGGAAAATCTCATCCTGCACTTATGCACCTGCTTTCTCAATTTTTGTTTTGAGTTTAATTAAGGAGTTAGAATTGGTCCCTTTCTCCCAACCTACAACAACAAGGACCTAATGGAGTGGGCAGCATTCTATACCATAGGAAAGGGTCTTTGTCTACTTTTGCATAGGAAATCTCAGTTCACTGGCAGAGCGCTCTGCAAACATTTTGTGCGCTGCAATGTTTAGGTGTTTTCCAAGATTAATTGTTTGCTAATATCCCAAATTACCCTCTCTAGGTACAGGCGGTTGTTGGTCCCCCCCCCCCCCACCACCTTGGCATAGTGCTTTTATTTTGACAAGAAGGTGACAGAGAATTAATTGGACCCATTTATTCTTCAAATGTTGGACGCAAATGTGGATAATTCACTGGTTCCACTTCTAATCAAGAGCTACACTGGCAAGTGGGTACTTAGCAAAGTTGGCTGCACATCTGCAAATATCAAATGTCTGCGAACAAGAAAGACTAAGAGCGCTTTCTCTCTCCTTTCTGGCCAGATGGTTTCATTTAAGATCCAAGGGGTCAAGGGTCACAGCATGACCTCATCAAATTAGACCCAACTGAGAGAGGTGTTTAGCACAACAGAAAGGAAATAATCTGAAGGACATTAAATGCAAATGAAATTGCCATCTGCAAACTTCAAAAAACACCTGACCTAAAAAAAATAAATCTCCCACTTAGAGCCAAAACCTTGCCTCCTTCCCTCCTCAAGAGTGTTCTTGTAGCAGCCTGACAATCGCTCACCCTGCCGAAGTCCATTTGCATTTAATATTCCCCTCCCGACTTTTTCTAGTTGAAAAATTTGACAATGATCTCTGAGGAACAAGAAAAGTTCAAGCATGAGAATTATTTCTTTGCCTCTTGAGTCTCGATGGCCAAATTGGTCACAGGAAACTTGTGTGTCCCAAACCAGAAGCCTGTCCCCCTGGGACAAGTTTGTGTGGCCTTCCATGGCAGAGCGGGCAAATTCATGGTTGCGGGATATGGGGCAGAGGTGCTGAGGGTGATGGGATTGCCGTTCGTTTTTTATTTATTGAGAATATAAGGGTTTACATGCCTCAAGTGGAACAGATCCTGGGGATACCCTGCTAAGCCAGACAGACACCGCCCTGGTCCTCACAGAACTCACAGACAATTAAGCAATTGCTATAGAGTGTGACAAGTGCTGGGAAAGTGTGGGTCACAACGCTGGTCCCTCAGAAATGCCCAGGCGCCCCCCAGGTGCTCATGCCCTGCCCAGAGCAAATCTGGATGGTCAAGAATATGGCAGATGGTGGCCAGCAAGTGTCTAAGCTCTTGCTCTTGTCTAGGGAACAAGACTTAGAAAGGCCCATAGGTGATACTCTTGATGACCTACGCAGGACACCTCACCTGTCGGGTCCAAATTGCATGAGGCTAAAAATGAAAGCTGAGAAGTAGAAGCAGAGCCGTTCCATTGGTATAAGAACTTCTTAATAACATAGACTTCTGGCAAAACCCAACAGGCTGCTTTGTGAGAAAATGAGCTGCTCCCTACTGGCTCTGTTCCAGAAAGCGATGGAAAACCAGTAGCTAGGAACGTTAGGGGCCAAATGGGTCGGGGTGGGTGGATAATAGTTAAAGCCAGTTCCAGTTCGGGCGTCCTGAAGACGGAGGGAGGTTTTTCACTTATAAAACCATGATTCTATTCATGTCAGAGAAATCGCTGTAAACATTTCACCCAGATTGCATTAGAGAAAAACCCTCATTTTTCTCAAAAACATCAGGTCGATGGTGGTTCTTGGACTCATCCAAGGCTATGACACCGAGTAACTTAAAAAAAGCATCCCCTTTGACAAAATTTAAAGTTCCATGGAGAGACTGCCTCTAATAACGTCTTCAAATATCCTCCAGTGCCTCTTATAGAACCTACACAATCCATAAACCCTTGTCATTTTGACCAAGGTCGGCGAGAATGCTTCTGATGATGGGCAGGGTTTGCCCTGTGGCATTGGTATTCAAGTCAACAGCTCTGAGCTGTTCGATCTTAGGCAAAGGTTTTTGAAACTCAGTTTTATTATTAACAGATGGAATTGTTAAAAAAAATGACCTGTGAGGATTATGTAAACTGTGAAGAACTATAGAAATGGGAGAGATTACCATTGTTCTTTATCAAAGTTGGACAGGAGGTTTCTTCTGAACCTCCCCCAGGGAGATCCTGGGAACGGGAAGGGGGATGTTATTGGCATCAAGACTCAGGTGTTATTTCGTTGCCCAAGTGATCCGAGGGATGAACGATGAACAAATCCTGCTTCAGAAATAATAATAAGCTCATAATTATGCCCTACCTTCAGTTTTCCAGAGCTGGATAGAGGCAAGTAGAGGCCGTGGCCCATGAGAAAAATTGAAAAAACAGTTTACTGTCCTAAGTAGTGTTTTGTTTGTCCACATCCATGGTATCTCAGTAACTCATTTGCTTGGCACTTGCTAACTTATTCTACAAAAGCATCTGAGAGTCAGAAGGAGAGAAGTCTATAAGACCACGGAGCTAAATATGAGAGGTGGGGGAGATTCATTTGATGAGTCAGTGCCACCGAATTTTGGAAACATAGGATCCTGGGCTTAGCATAGCAGCTTTCTCGAAGACTCATGCCAGGGACACAGACGACCATACCTGCTGCATGGGTGCATGGGACAGCAGAGTAGAGGGAGGGCAGGGATAGGAGCAGAGGGGAGGAGAAAGAGATATGGAGAAAGAGCAAGGAAAACCTGACCCCTCCCAGCTCTACCATTATCTGTTTGCAAAGAGCGAATCGTCAGAAGTCCTGGGGCTCAGTTCACTCAGCAAAACAAGAAAAAGACTGAACCAGATGCCCTCAAGAGACTTGGCAATGATCCAGTAGAAAGTCATGGGATTAGGCAGTGGAAGGTCTGAGTTTGGAGACCAGCCCTATCATTGATGGTTATGTGATATTCCATCCATCTGAGCTTTGCCTTCCTCATCTGTAACACATCCCAGGACTACCTTGTAGACGACCTGGTAGAGAGGATTCTATGGGAGAATCAAGTTTGAAATCCTTAGTTAAGTTCTATACAAATGTCAACTCATTTATGGCCCCACAAGTGAAGGGAAAAGAATGAAGGAGCAGAAAACATGCTCTGAAATATAGAGATGGTTTCTGTCCAGTGAAGATAGATATGAAATATTCACAATCCAAACCGCCTTTGGATGTTTTGTGGTTTTTTTTCATCAGCGAGCATTTTTTAAATGCATTGATAGATAAGAAAAGCCAGACAGAAAAATATAGATCCTGGCTGACCAGTCAGGGCACTGGATAGCCATGATGACATATCGGGCCTATATGGATGGGATACAAAAATACATCCCGTGTTCCTGGGATCAAGAAACTTCCTGGACCCTGTGGTGATGTAGGATGACTTCAACAGCCTGGTGCCTGCTAGAAAAGGAGGAGGATTTGGGCATGAGGCCTAACTGTCATCTTCTTGGGTTTGGGCATGATGACACCTCATCGATCTTGTGTCATTTCAAGAAATTGGCCAATCGCCTCTCTGCCTTGGAAGTGGGTCAGGGAGCAGCAGCCCAAAGAGGCATTTGTTAGCGGCGAGAAAGCAGTCAGTGCGGGTAGCAGGGGATTTATGAATTCGAGCCCAGGAACGCTGGGTGTGGGGGCGCACATCTGGCCACAAGATGCTCTCTGGCGGCCTTGTGGATGAAGAGGCTTGGTCAAAGGAGGTCACGGCAGGTTCAGTGGGATTGCAAAGGGGTGGGGGCTTCAGTGAAAGTAAACAAGCCGCCCTCTTGGCTTCAGGCCTCCCCGGAACAAGGATGAGAGAAAGGGTGTGCTCACATTTATTTTCAGGATCACTGAAATATTTCTAAGCTCTTGGAAACTCAAAGCAGACAAATCCCTCTCATCAATCAATACTGAAAGTTTTATATGAAGACAGTGACAACTGGAAGTCTACCTAATTAGAAGAATATTACTCTAAAGTAATTACCAAAAAGGTTAAAGAAAAGATATGTATATCCTTGTGAGCTCTCAGTTATGAAACAACTCAACAAGCAGAGTCACATAATTTCTATGAATATCCTTTGCTGTTTTCCTAAATTAATTTTTAAAAATTATGTTGGTAATGATTTAAGTCAATTTAACAAGCTTTCTTTGATTTGGCTGTAGTCTTTATTTTTTTAATTCAAAATTTAAATTGGCAGGAGGGAGAATTAATAATGAGGGCAGGAACTAAATTGACCCATCTGTACTGCCTTTGGTTGGGGGAAAGAACCCCCCCCAAAAAAAACGGGTTAGTGATTTAACTTGGGATTGGGCTCCCAAGGCAATCATTTATTTAATGAAACTTTTGTAGCGACCACCAGTTCCAATGCCATATTAAAAGGAAAAAAATATATGTTCAGCAACAAGGCTATTTCCCTTGTGTCCTAGGTTTTGAAAATACTGCTACAGAGCCATCTTGGTTTTGCATCTGCTGAGCTTTGCAGGTTGGGGACTGGTTTTCATATTCATTTCCTGCTGTGGAATATCTACACCATGCAAGCAGTGAAATTCAGCTTCTGCATCTATACGTGAGATCATTTGAGTTTCTCCTGGGGGACTCCTACCAACCCCCATGCAGAGCCCTAGGCAGAGAGACACCTCCTTGTTGCTTCCTTTATAAGATCCGGATCTTTCCCTTCTAAAACCCTTTCTGAAGGTTTCAGGTTCTTGCTTCTGACCCTGCTTAGGCTGAAAACCTATGACCCCGCTGCAGACCCTCAATAGCTGGCAAGCTTTCTACCCTGGCTTTGCATTTGCTCTCGTATCTGAGGATTTTCCTTTCTTTCAAGTTCAGCTATGTGTTTTTTATTTTTTTGCTTTGTTTATTAGCTGTTTGGGGTTTTTTCATCTTATCCTGAATTCCTAGGAGATTGTAGCCGAAGGCCAGTATCATATTGGCTCAGGGCACTACTTTGCCAGGACGGGGGCCCCCCTAAAAGTAAGGTCGATACAATTCATTCCTCCAAATGGTTCTCAAACAGGTTTCTCATGGGACTGGTTTTATAACAACACCAAAGTATCATCTTTTCCTGTCATGTGAATAATAATGTATTCTCAAAATTGGCCAGGCCTGGTGGTGTCAGAGGCAACACGCTGAAGACCAAAAGGGGTTCAAGTCCTGTCCCGGGTCACTTCCTAGCCATGTGACCTGGGATAAGCCACTTAACTCCATCTGTTAAATGAAGTCATAATGTCAGCTTCTCACAAACAAGGTGTGGCTATTATAAAATTTGAGAACTAAGTGTCATTTCTCATTTGTTTTTCACTGATGGAAGAGCCAGGGATCCTGGCTAGGAAGGCACGTGGGCACAGAAGATAACTACCATTTATAGAAGAACGAGCTCCTGAATATAAAAGATAGATCAATTAGTTTTGGAGAACTACAAAAATAAGAGTCACTCAGTGAGATAGCAAGAACTTTTTATGAAAGCAGAAACAAAAGTATTCTCCTGGTATTTCTTGTACAGGGCTGTTGAGTGTGGTTTCCTATGCTCACCGTGGACTTACGCCGCCTGTGTCTCTCATACAGATTTCGGTGGATTATGTCATCAAATGGAACCCCGGCTCTAGTTCCATCTGGACAGATAGGCCTAGCTACATGTGCAATCTCAGCTTGATGCATTTGCCCACCAAGTATTCCCCCTTGGAGCATCCTCTTTCTTTAAGCTGCATAAATGTTTTTACTGGAATATTGTTCTGCTCCCCATCTTTGAGGTAAAAACATTCCATGTCCAAGTACTGTTAATAAAGACAGAGTCCATTATTAATAAAGACAAACTGTCATTTATCTAAAGTCTGGGACCTGGAGTCTGCCAGAGCTTTCTTCCATTTTCCCACACATCGAAGAGGAAATGGGACATGTCTTCATATGTTCACTGCGTTTTTGTTTCCTTAAGTGACACCTAAAAGAAAATGCCTTGGTTACCAAAGATTTTGGTACTGCTGTACAAAGAAGATTCTTAGGAATCTTTCTATCTGGAAGAAGAGAAGAGCATGAGGAGGATTGGCTTTCCAAGAAATGACCTGCTGGCTGGCCCATTCCGGGCAGAACAGCAGGCACTGGGGAAAGAAAGCATTGAGGTCGCTGCAAATGCTTTGTGTACATTCAAGCTCTTAGGAAAATGTGTTTAGGAGCAGTAGACAAATAGGCAAAAATGCAAATTCTCAGCAGGATTTCTGAGTCAGATATAACTACCCCACTACTGATCTCCCAAATTAGAATATTCATCACTGAAGTTTCAAGCTGGTAGCATTCAAGAGCTTTCTCAATTCTTATCACATAATTTGTTTATTTAATTTTCAAGCATGAAAAAAGACATTATTCTTTCAAAAGGAAACTGGTCAAAGTTTTGAAAATCTACTTCATAGTAACTATTAAGTGTAAAACAAAAATGGATATTTCCCAGGAGGGTTATACTAACACTCTATAGGGCAGCTTATAAACTTACCTGAAGTTTATACCCAGAAGAGTCCATTGGCCCTTGCTAAGGTCAATATATAAATTTGTGAAGTAATGACATTTTTAGGACAAAATTCTTTTATTTTATCTTTGTACTTTTCTAAATTTTGTGAATTCTTTATAATAAGTATGTATCACTTTCATAAAATGTACTAATTTTTCTTAACAAGTGAGGAGCAAGTAAATTAATAATGATTAATTGTAAGTGCTGGAAATATAGATGATTGTTATTTTCTTCTGTGCACTATTTTATATCTTCTGAGTTTCCCAAAGTTAAACAAGATTTGATAGTAATGCTAAAGTGGAAATAATATAATAACAACATAATCATTGTTGTCTATAATTTTAAGCAGCTTTTTAAAGAGACATTTTATTGAATGTCATCAATTAACTAAACATACAAATATGTAAGCTTTCAAAATCTATCTTATTAAGTCTTGAGTGATAGATTTTCATCACAAAGATATATGAAATTTTTAAGCTCAAATAATTTATGTGTTTTAATTTAAGACATCTGTTTTTCATTTGACTAGTTAAAATACCTTCTGTACAATGTTTAGATTTTTTTCTACTCAGCATCATTTTCATTTGACCATCCTTTGAGTTTGAGAAATTTTAAAAGTCCCAATACATTGAACGTATAAATCATTAAAAAATACAAATTGACAACTCTGTCCTATCACACCACATCATTCCCCAAGCTGTAAGGCCGAGTTCTCAGGAGAGATCATTCCTCATGTCCATAAAACTGCTCTCTTTCTCAACAACAGAAGGAGAAAAGGAGGCCAGTTCAGGTTTTCACCATTACCTCTCCTTCCTTTGTGCCTCTTTGAACGTTTGCTTTACCTCTCTAGATTCAAGCCCTTCTAGCAAAGGCAAGAACATGTAACCAAAGTGCATGAGCACTATGTACAAGGCATTATCCTAGGTGCCACAGTCAAGTGTGAATTACACCTAGTTAAGTCATCACGGAGCTTATAATTTCCTAAGGGAGACAGAGATATAAATAATTCATCTAATAATGGAAATATGTACTAAGTGCTTTGATAGGGCCATGAAGGAAAATGGAAGTGGGGCTCAAGAAGAGATTAATTCTAAGTGTGTAAGGGGAAGTTAAGGAGGAGAAGTTCTCTGAGCCAGGGTTTAGAAGGTGGTTAGAAGGAGATGCACATTTCCAAATGAAAGACTGCTAAGCAAGAAGGACTATACAAAGGGAGACAGGAAAACTTACATCGTGAACAAAGAATCAAGAAGGCTGTTGTGGTTGATGCTTTGGGAAGTGGATGCAAAAGAGTTGTGAAGCTTGAAAAACCTTTGGGTCAGACTATGAAGAGGCCCAAATAGCACATTAAGGATTTGAAGTTTATTTCAGATAATGGAGGAGAATGGGCATGGGAAGATTTTTAGGCATAAAAATTACATGATCGGATCTGCCCTTTAGGATGATAATTGGCCAACAGTGTGGTAGATGGATGAGAAGAAGAATACACTGGGGACATGGACCAGTCAAGAGGATACTGCAATAGTCCAAGTAGAACTTTTTTTAATGGCCTGAATTAAGACAGCTGTAGAGGACATGGAAGGAAATGGATAGATATTTCAGACCTTGAAGAAGATGGATGCATAACTTAGAGATCTATTAGGTGAGAAATATGTTTTTAACTTCTTGATAGTTATATATTGATAGGGCCTAAAATCTGTAATAGGGAAATACTGAGGCTTTCTTTGCATTAATAGCAAAACACTATATTAAAAATTATCCCAAATGGATATTAACAACCAGGAGAAAGAAAAGTACATTTTGGTTGGGAAGACAGCATATCCTAAATACTTCAAAAAATTGGCCAGATTAAAAAAATTGTAAGATATAAAACATCCTACACAAGTTTAAAAGACAAGCTTTCAACCAGGAGAAGATTTTTTCCATATATATGCCAATAAATTTTTAACATTCAGAATATATACATTCCTACCAATCAATAAGAAAAAGAGGAACACCCCAAAAAATGTTTTAATGATATGAGTAGGCAATTCATAGAAGAGAATATTTAAATGGCCAATAAGCACATAAAATTTTCCTTAAACTCACTAGTAATTATTGAAATAAAAATTAAAATAATAGACACCATTTCAGATTGACAAAACTTTTTTTTTAAATTTTATTTTATTATGTTAGTCACCATACATTACATCATTAGTTTTTGATGTAGTGTTCCATGATTCATTGTTTGCATATAAAACCCAGTTTTCCATTCAATATGTGCCCTCCTTAATACCCATCACCGGGCTAACCCATCCCCCCACCCCCCTCCCCTCTAAAAGCCTCAGTTTGTTTCCTGGAGTCCATAGTCTCTCATGGTTCATCTCCCCCTCCGATTTCTCCCCCTTCATTTTTTCCCTTCCTACTATCATCTTTTTTTTTTATTTAACATATAATGTATTA
>NC_138374.1:11636430-11713850 GCF_054177405.1 Leptonychotes weddellii
ATCAGTGAGGTCATATGATACTTGTCTTTCTCTGATTGACTTATTTCACTTAGCATAATACCCTCTAGTTCCATCCACATCATTGCAAATGGCAAGATTTCGTTTTTCGTGTTTTTTTTTTTTTTTTTTTTGATGGCTGCATAATATTCCGTTGTAGATATATACCACATCTTCTTTATCCATTCATCTGTTGGACATCTGAGCTCTTTCCATAGTTTGGCTATTGTGGATATTGCTGCTATAAACATTGGGGTGCATGTACCCCTTCGGATCACTACATTTGTATCTTTGGGGTAAATACCCAGTAGTACAATTGCTGGGTCATAGGGTAGCTCTATTTTCAACTTTTTGAGGAACCTCCATACTGTTTTCCAGAGTGACTGCACCAGCTTGCATTCCCACCAACGGTAGGAGGGTTCCCTTTTCTCCACATCCCTGCCAACATCTGTTGTTTCCTGACTTGTTAATTTTAGCCATTCTGACTGGTGTGAGGTGGTATCTCATTGAGGCTTTGATTTGGATTTCCCTAATGCCGAGTGATGTTGAGCACTTTTTCATGTGTCTGTTGGCCACTTGGATGTCTTCTTTGGAAAGATGCAGACTGACAAAACCTTTAAAGATTGACAAAACTAAGTATTGGTGAGGATTTTGAAATATACCACTGATGGGAACATAACCTGATAAAAATCACTGTAGCAAGTAATTTGTTAGTATTAGGTAAAATTTAAGAGGTAACCTCTGACCCAGAAACCCAATTTCTAGAGAAACTTTTGCATTTGTGTTCAAGATTTTACTAGGATTTTAATTTATACATTTCTTATTAACTTTTTATTGTGGTAAAATACCCATGACATAAAATTTACCATCTTAACCATTTTTATGTGTATTGTTCAGTGGTATTAAATACATTTATAATGTGCAACCATCACCACCATCCATCTCGAGACTCCTTCCATCTTGTAAAACTGAAACTCTGTACCTATTAAGCAGTACCTCCCCATGTCTCCCTTCCCCCAGCCCCTGGCAACCATCATTCTACTTTCTGTGTATAATTTAGACTACTCTAAGTATCTCAGATAAATGGAATGATACAGTATTTGTCTTTTGATGACTGGCTTATTTCATTTAGCATAATGTCCTCAAAGTTCATGCATGTTGAACTATGTGTCAAAACTTCCTTCCCTTTTAAGGCTGAATATTATCCCATTGTATTCATATATACACCATATTTTGTGGATGCACACTTGGGTTACTTCCATATTTTATTTATTTATTTATTTTTTTAAAAGATTTTATTTATTTATTTGACAGAGAAAGACACAGCGAGAGAGGGAACACAAACGGGGAGTGGGAGAGGGAGAAGCAGACTCCCCGCCGAGCAGGGAGCCCGATGCGGGACTCGATCCAGGGACTCCAGGATCATGACCTGAGCCGAAGGCAGTCGCTTAACCAACTGAGCCACCCAGGCGCCCTACTTCCATATTTTAGATATTGTCTCATTTACAAATTTTAGATTCACTCAGCATCCTTGAGGAAGAAGCCAGATTTCATTTATGTCTCAAACATCGAAATATCTGAAAAATAAAACAATGACTAAGAAAGAAGTCTGAATCCCAAATCTCATTCAGAAGAACCTAAGGACATCTTCTATCTCACCCCCAGAAATCACAAGAATTGGTAGCCTGAGTGTTCAATGTTCATAGAATCCTGAGGTCTGCACAGCCCTTTTTTTTTCTGAATGAACTTGAAATTAATTTCTACAAAAAGATTAAGAACACAAATTTAATTAAATCCCTATATTTTAAGTCTGTGAATAATATTGTTTCAGAAATACTTAATTATTTTTTTTGTTGTTTTGGATTAGCTGTTTAAAGACAAAAGACTTGAGGCTCCATTTAGCTGCTGCCAAAAATTAATTTAAGTAACCTAATTGACTACTTGCTGTAAGCTACATACAGTCTTGGTGCTTAAATAATTTAATTCTTTGCAAAAGCGGGTATGAGATTTACACCCTCTTATAAAACAATGCTAGATCATACTATTACCAAACACTCACGGAGCCTCCATCCAGCCAAGCTCAATCCTGGCACTTGGTGTGCCCACAGCCCACACTGTCATCTTTCACACATCATGGGTGCTCAAGGAATATTTGCTTGTGATCCATGGAGGCCACAAAGCCAAGCCTCAGGCTTGCCTTCAGGGAGTGAATGTTGGGAAGACAAAGCTTATGGGAAGTATAAAGGCCATCTATGATTCATAACCAAATGAGTGACTCTGCCATGAGTCCAGAGGGGAGAGAGTAAGAACACTAGGGATGCAAAGGCCTGGGGAAGCCTGCAGAAAAGGAGCAAGCTGGTTAAGCTGAGGAATCCTTGGCTCTGAAGGAAGAAGAGAGGAGAATGGAATGGGAGGGGAGGAAAGGAAGGAAAAGACAGGGAGAGGGAATACCGTGACATTGACGCTTAGTACACATTCTTTTGTGTGTTAGCTACTGGTTGTGGATCTATGACCTGGGTCTCCACCTGAAGGGAGGAACTGTGCATAATGATGATGAGGATGATGATGACAGCAATCACGATGGTGAAGATGTTGACAATGATGGCAGTGACACCTACTGAGCTCTTACTATGATCCAGGGACCCAGCTGAGCATTTTATAGGTATTATCTCATCTAATGTTTACAACAGTTCTATGAGGAAACACACATAAAGTAGGTTCAAAGACATTAGGTAACCTGCTCTGATCATATAATTAGAAAACCCCAAAGCAGGGGCCTGAATCCAGGCCGTAAGATTCCAGGGTCGCGGTCACACTTGTTAAGTGGTCCTTCATGTTTCCTAAAGCTGTTGACACAGGGTCTTGTTAAAAAAGTGGGGGGAGGGTGCCTGGTGGATTTTCATCTATTGATTTCTGAGTCTCTGAAGCAAAGGATGTTTAATGGAAAGTAATGCAAAGGGAGAGAAAAGGCCAGCTAAGAAGAGGGTGGGAACCAAGGAGGTTAGGGGGAACTGGCTTCCTGCTGGATGTGCCATTTAAACCAAAACATAGAGGAAGAGCAAGAGCTAGGCAAGCTAAAGAGGCGAGTGTGTGTGTGTGTGTGTGTGTGTGTGTGTGTTTGTGTGTGTGTGTATGTGTGACAGAGACAGAGAGATTGAGCATTTAGAGATAGGGGCACTGGCAGGTATAGGAAGGGAGAAGGATAAGGATGTCTCCAGCTAGGGGAAAAGTCTGTGCAAAGGGCCTAGTGTTTTCAAGGAACTAACGGAAGTCAAGTGTGGCCGTGTAGAGAGCAAAGATGAGAGTGGTCTGCAAGCCACTGGACAGGCCAGTGGGTCTGGCACTGACAGGCCTTATAAACCACACGAAAGAGTTTGGACTTGATTCTCAGATCATGGGAAGGCACTGTGGGTCTTTAGGCTGGGAGGACATGATCAAATTTGCAGTTTTGAGCATCACCGGCTATTGAATGGAGAATGGGCTAGAGGAAGGTGTGGATAAAGATTGGAGAGAGGCAGGAGGCTGTTGCAGTCATTCAGGGGAGAGATGGGGAGGCCAAGGGGTTGGGGAGGAATGGACGGAGACCAGGCAAGGCTAGAAGCAGTAGGAAGTGATGACAGATTACATAGGAAAGGGGTCCCTGCTGTCTCCCAGGCTTCTGCCTCAAGCAGTTGGATTTTCACACTTCACACACCTCACTTTTTGCATTATTATTTCCCCACCTTCCTTTCTAGCATGTAGGGGGAAGATCTACTCAGAAGCATGGTGCAGGAAGATGGGCCATTTGTCTAAAAATTCAGACTTGCTGTAATATTAACTATCTAAGTAGTTTCCTCTGATGATCCCTACAAATTCTTATTCAAGAATTTATTGTCCAAGAAATGAGACTACTCTGTACTTTTCTTTCAAAGGATCCTCCATAAGGCAAAGACTTACGGAAAACAAACTTCATACATTCCTAGTGTCTTTCCACCCATTAAGATCAAAGTCCTCAGAGTCATTGGCTCGGGTTATAATGACCATTCAGAGTTTAGGTAAAAATTAATGAAGCACACATTTTGGTTCAATGTAAGGAAGGACTTTTCAAAGAGGAAATGAACTGCCTCAGGGGGGCAAATGCAATTCACTGCTAAGCCTCAGCTCAAATATCACCTCTTAAGATGCCAGCCCTGAGTCCTCCAGGCAGAGGTGGTCATCCCAGCCTTGGTGCTTCAGCACACTGTGTCCTCTTCCACTATGATGTTTACTTCCTCTTATTACATCTTATTACAAAAGATCATCAACTTCTAGCCTTATCCATTATTGTGGCCTGGTATATGGAAGAACCTCAAATATTGTGTGGATGGATGAATGAATGATGTTAGAGGTTTTTAGAGGTTGGATGGTAATGTGGCTGTGATGTGAGGAAATTCAACCAACAGTTAAGGGGTTGGATTCTAAGACTTTTAAGGTCCTTTTATAAAAGTCAACATCCTTTCTAGCCATGAACAAGCTCCACTCTTCCTGTTGCCCTCAATCCTCATAATCACGGGCCAGTGCTACAGGAATTTCTTCTGACACTTCTGAGCCTGAGTTGGAGCCTGAATCTACCCACCTTGCTGACCCTATACCTGTACAGACTTCACTTCATAGCTGTTTTCATTTCCAATTTGGATTTGGCAATTAGGACAGACCTTCACAATTCTTGCAAGGCATGCCAAGAACACTCTTTTCCCCGCTCTTTGTTCTATACTTTCCATCGAAGGACTAATTTCCCCCAATACATAAGCTTAGTCTCCGTATAGCCAAGCCAGGTGAGAACCCAGATATCCTCTAAAAGATGGGTTTAAATACATTTCCTGAAACAGTTTCTGAGTGCTACATTAGGGTGGATATTGAGTTGAGAATGCTCAATATTCAAGTCTTGGGCTTGTTCCTCTATAAATGTTCTCCTATGAGTATTACAGAAAAATCCAGCAGAAGAAACATTTTGTGACATAACCAGGTATATTAGTTTACTGTGGCTATTGTATCAAATTACTACAAACTAGGTGGTAATTTAAAATAAAATAAATGTATTCTCTTACATTGTTGGAGGCCAGAAATCTGAAATCGAGGTGTTGCCTGGGTCATGTGTCCTCTGAAGGCTCCAGGAGAAAACTGTTCTTGCCTCTTCTAGCTTCAGGCATTCCTAGGCATTCCTTGGCTTGTGGTCACATCACTCCAATCTCTGCCTCCATGATACATGGACTCTTCCTCTCCTGTCTCAAAACATCCTCTTTCTCATAAGGATACATCTGAGTGTGTTTAAGGCCCACCCTGATAATCCAGGGTATATTCCTCCTCATAAGATTCTTAACTTCATCACTTTTTTTTTTTTTTGGTCATACCAGATAATATTCACTCTTTAGCCATATAAGGTAATATCCACAGGTTTCAGGGATGAGGATGTGAATATATCTTTTGTGGGAACACCACCCAGCCCACTACACTAGGTAAAACTTATTTTGTCCTATCATTTTCAGAAGATATTCATGTTTTTTTAAGAAGATATTAACGTTACTGAAAAAAGTCATTCTATGCTAGAGCTGGCAAGCCACTGAGAAAGCGGATGAAGCTTGAGACCAGAGAGGTGAAGTGACTTTCCAGAGGTCACCCAGGTCTGGTAGAGCTGGGACCAGAGGGAAGACTCCAGGCATCTAGTGCAGGGAGCTCGAGTCCCATATCACGCAATAATTCCAGTGGAAGTATTACATACGTATGTATTTAGTTAAAACAATTAATTGTGTTGAACTTGCATGGGTGACAGAATGACTTTATGGAAGGGACGTCACTCGAGACAAAGCAAGGCTATAGCCATTTCATTTATTACCGTCCCTTTGTTGTCGGTAAATGTCAATCGGCAAATAAAATGCAAATGGTTAAATATCTCACCCTGCAGTACTTAAGAGTGATGTGAGCGAATTCCATAGCATACATGTGCACGAAGAATAGAGATTCTTATTTTCATAGAAGAGAGCCTAGAGGGGCACTGGAGATAGACCAACATAGGCTTGAGGTGTAATTATTCCATTTTGGTCATGGATCTCCAGTAAGGTGATTAACTTTATCCGCAAATGGAGAAATGTCTATCACAGTGGATTGCTACGAAACTCAAATATGAAAAGTCCAAAAGTACCAAGAAGAAAAGCCTGGCATGTGGCAGACTCTCGATCAGCAATAGAGAGTAGTATCATTATCATCCCTGTATTGATACACGGTGGTTGGGAGAGAAGTACTTGTTAAACAAATTATGTATGTGTATCGGAAAGTGACAAAAAAACCATTAAGGCCAGATCTGGTAAAGATATGAAAAACATAAGAAAATACTTGGAAGTTAATTTTAACATACTATTTTTTAAAAAACCAAATCATGAAAATTTGGCTGGCTATCTTGGGAACTGAAATTATTTTCAAACTTCACAGGTCTTAAGGACTCTTGGGCCATATTTTACTCTACAAAAAAGTGTAATATGCCTATTTATGTCAACAAAACTTCATTGAACACTTAGCATATGCAAAGAATTATACTGGGATTTTCAAGTGCCAATTTTAAAATTGTATTGAGAACAAAGAGCTATTTCATCAAATAAATGAGGGTTCTAAATGTACCCGGACATTTGAGGATAGAACAACTTTAACAAAATTGTGGAGCATGTAACTTTTGTGGAAGCCATCACGTCTGCTTTTGTCTGCAATGGGATCAGGCAAGAGTCACTCACTGTATTGGCTAAAATTGTCAGGATCAGATCAGAAGACCACTGTATAACTTAACATAGTAAAGGATAAATACTGTATGATTTTTGAAATAAGGTAGGAAAATCAAAAGAGGACAAAACTGGAAATAATTGAAATAATCAAATTCACTTCAAAAGAGGCAATCGGAAGTAGCAAAGAGCACAGCTGTGAAACTAGCTGGTCTGGTCCCTTCACTGACAGGACCGAAGACAAGTGGCTTCTCTTTCCCGGGCCTCAATTTCCTCATCCGTAAAATGGGGATAAGAATGACTGACTGCTTCATGGGATTGCTGTGAAGATAAAAACAGCACTGGGGGTTAGGGTTAGTGAGTAGCTGGTACATATTAAGTGCTCAATAAATGTTGTCCATCTATGAAAGGAATCAGTAACAAAGTTAACTCCACTTAAAGAAATTGCAAACCAGTATTTGCGTCTAAACTTTAAAAAATCTATCCTTATCATTTGTATTCCTATTTTATTTGCATATAGTTGCTAACTGGAAGGATTTGTTTCATTGTCCATTTGGTTCATTCACATATTCATTTTTTACACACACAGAGGCAGGCATGTACACACACCCTCACCACGCGCCTACCACAGTGGAGTTTTCCACCAGTTCTTTGCCCTGGAAAGCATACTCATCTAACTATTAGGTCTCAGACACCCAGTAATATCTCACTCCTCTGACACCCTTCCATTTTACACCCCAGAAGGAGTCAGCCTGCATTGTTGTCCACTGTAAACCCTGGCAAGGAGTTCAGAATTTTCCTAGAGGAAAACAGATTCTTGTTTTTTCATAGTTTGAATTTTACGAGGACGGCTCAAATGTTCAATTCAATAGCTTTAGCTATTTTTTTTTTCTACAGAACCTACATTTCCAAGTGCAAGTTAATCCATACTTGCCCATGGTCCTTGGGCAGAAACAGAATAGATAAATCAACAAGTGTCATTTTGACCCGTTCCTTACAACTACCCACTTCATGAAAACTTACCCTAGTGTTATTCAAAAGGAAAAACCTAGTGGACCTGACGTACAGTTCCACCCATTTCTTTTTCATAATTGGCACTAATAAGAATGAGTCACTTGTTTGCACTGGGGACAGAGTGAAAGGGAGAGGTGAGAGCACTCGGGTAATCATGTAATGGGATTTAAAAAAATTTACCCTAGTGCCTTTGCTCTGGATAAAGGAAAAATAAATTGCTGACTGCCTTCATTCCATCACAAAGGATGATGTGCTGCTCAAGAACTCTGCCTAAGAATAGGAACTGGGGAAAATTAAAGGGGAAAATAAAATTGCAAAGCTGCTATTAATGTTTTGCCTTGCTCAGGGTGTAGAATCCTTTGCGAAAGAAAATACTTTGATAGGTTTCCTTTGATGATTAAAAATTTGGAAGGAGATGCTTGGTACAAAAGACCCAATTTACATTAGATAGTTAAAAGCAACAAGAACCACAACTAGGAGATGTTCCTGGGCCCTAGATGGGAAGGAAGCTTTGGAGAAGTGATTGATCTGGGAAGAGAGGGAGTAGGCCCTGGCCACATGGCAACCTGTTAAGCAGATCCTGAGGAGGAACAGGGTTTGTGAGCCATCACCATTGATGGGGATGGGAAAGGGTCTTTGAAGAAGAAGTGACTACTATTTAATTTTCAGCAGTTTCTTGTTGTGAGAGATTATCACCTTCTCTAATATTATCACCTTCTGTGCCTACGTCATGCAGCAGGCTTGAGTGCTGCTGCTTTGGAGAATAAAGAAGACACAATGACACAAGGTAAAGTAGACTGAGAGAGGTGAGCAGCAGGAGGAAGGATGGGAATGCAATGGGAGGACTCCGGAGGAGAAACCTAGTACACTGTAGTTACATGGTACAGAGGGTCCCTGACTTCCCATGGTTTGACGTACAATATTTTGACATTATGATGGTGTGAAAGCGATATGCATTGAGTAGAAGCCATGCTTTGAATCTTGAATTTTGATCTTTCCCTGGGGTGAGAATATGCAGAGTCTTTCTCATCATGATGCTGGGCAGCCGTGAGCCACAACTCCAGTCAGCCACGCAACCATAAGGGTAAACAACCCACACACTTACAACCATTCTGTTCTTCATGTTCAGTACAGTGTTCGATAAATTACATGGAAGAGTCAACATTTTGTTACAAAATAGGCTTTGTGTTAGATGATTTTGCCCAACTGTAGGCTAATGGAAGTGTTCTGAGCGCGTTTAAGGCAGGCTAGGGTAAGCTATATTCAATGCATTTGGGGATGTAACACCATCATAAGGCGATGAAGATCTGTATGCTCAATAAATATTTGTTGAATGAATGAATGCATGAATGGATAGACTTCTGGAAAAACTGGGATAGGAATGCTTGGCTTCCAGGAGCCTGCAGTATTAGGGATGGTGTCGAGTCATTTTATTTGGGTATTAATAAAAAGAGAGCTCCCACACTGGGTGCTATATGCAACTGATGAATCTCTAAATTCTACCTCTGAAACTAATGATACACTGTGTGTTAATTAAGTTGAAGTTAAATTTAAAAAAAAAAAAAAAAAAGAAAGCTTCCAGAAGCTTGTAGGAGTTGGGGATATGCAGGCTATAAATTGTTAAGATTTAGACATTGGGAAATGATCAATATGAAGAGGATACTTTAAGGCTGAGGATAAGAAGAGTGAGAAGTTGAGGATGCCGATTTTAGAGAATTGTGTTTTGTATTTCTGCTTCTTGCTTATGTGTTGCTGGGAGGGAGAAATGGGACATTTTTCTTGGATGGTTCTTTAAACTCTTGACTACATTTGAAGTGGGAAGGGCCAGTTCCATTAGTGAGAAGCAATACTCAATGACATTTCATTTCTCTCAAATAAAAGAAGATGTATCATGTGACACCTGGGTATCATGTAACATCTAGGATAAGGTAGACAGGCACCATTAAATCTCATAGCCTTGGAGTCCTGGACTGGGGCTGGGCATCTGTTTAAAATCATAAGGACATTCCACTAAATCATCCAAGGGGGGAGAACATGGAAAAAACAACTGGGTTGCCAGTCCAACTTCTTGAGGATGACAGAATATATGAAGCTGCCACTTTTTATCTCTATCCTGAAACTGTGGCATTTGGACAACTTCAGACCAATGGCTCAAGAGAATACTGGCATTATGAAATGAACATGATCGCAAACTAGCAAACATTGTGTTCTCCACTAAAATTCCCTCAAAATAACATATATGGAGGGTGAAATGAATTAATGGCTGACAACAGTTATTCTTAAATTCCAAGATTTGAGCAACACCATTCCCTATTTTTACTTACCAAGACACTTTGCATTTTAGAATGGCCTCATTTCAGACTGAGTCCATCTGAAACAGAAGCTCAGAGGAAAGACAACAAGACTTCCCTTAGCCCTGTGGTTCTCAGTAGGGGCGATTTTACCCATCAGGGGACATTTGGCAATGTCTGGAGACATTTTTGGTTGTCACAAATTGGGGAAGAGGGATGCTGCTACTGGCAGGTACGGGTAGAGGCCAGGGATCCTGCTAAATATCCTATGATGCACAGGACAGTCCCCCAAACAAAGAATTATCCAGTCCCAAATATGAATAATACCAAGGTTGAAAAAGTCTGCTTTAGCACTAAAGGTTTGATGTACTTCCAATCAGTCTTCATTTACCAAGAAGCTCTTATGGAAGCTTACTCTGTGTCCAGTGTGTCCTAGTATTGGGATTCTAGAGTTCCGCTCTCCAGGACCTCACAGTCCAGAAGAAGAAACAGGTATTGATGAAGACGAATACAACAACAAAAAAGTGTGTTAGCAAAGGTATATGTGATGGATTTTGGCAACACAGGAGAGGAAGAGAGTAATAGACAATGAGAGTTAATTGTTTTCAGGGATTGAATTGTACCCTTCATTAAGTTATTCATTCAGCAAAATTTATTAAACAGACAAGATGTGCTGAGCTTTGTGTTATCTAGAGATAATATTGTTCTGTGAGTCCTTGACTGGTGATTTTCAAGGTGATGAAGCCAAGCTTTTGAAAGCTTACTTGATTGAAAACTCTTCTTCCATGCAGATAGATATAAGGTGGTTTTCCTTGTGCATAAGTAGTGATATTTCAGACTAAGTTTCTGATCTCCTGGGTTCCTTGGATTTGTCTCAGAGACCACCCAGGGTGGGAGCAGAAGATGGGGAGATGTTAGTATGATGGGCTTCAGGTCCTCCTAGCCCTACCTCTGCCACTTCAAGGCATTTCTGTTTCTTACCTACATACGTATACTAGTGTATGTGAAAGGATCTCTTTTTTTAAAACTTTAAAAGTTCTTGGTTAAGGAATTCACATTGCCACAGTAGAAACCAAGAAATAGCACCTGCTGTGAGTTTTGAAGGACAACAGGCTATAATGGGAGGATGTGACACAGGCAGACAGGAAGCTCAGGTTCCAGTTCATCTTTGCTCTTGACAAGCCAAATGACCTTGGGCAAGGTACTTCATCTCCCCAGGCCTCAGTTTCTTCATCTGCATGAGACAATTATTGTTTTAAATTGTCTCTGAGGTAGCTCTCAAATATAAGAGGCCATTGTGTAATTATCTGATAATACTGATGAAATAAACAGGGTGAGAAAGTGTTTGCATTGCATCCATGACAAGGGTAAAGAAGATCCTCAACCTAAAGGTTAGCTGGGGTTGTCATGGGAGTCCAGTTCTAAGAGAATGGAAACATCAAATCTGAGTCCATGTAGTAAGCTGATACACAAAGAGTTAGGGCTTCCTAATGTTCCAAATTCAAGGTCTGGGCAGCATCCTTGGATCTTTCAGGGGTCTCACTAAACATGCAAATGAGAAAGAACTGACTGCTCTCAAGGTTACATGTCAATATTGAATCACAATGGAAGATATTTATAAGAAACTCTGCGTTTCACATACAACATATACAGCTCAGCGGTTTCATCAAGATATCTAGCAGAATACTCAGCATGATTGGCCCTTTCTTGCTGGTGATCTGGTCTACCCAGGAGAGGCTGTTGAAGGGCAATAACTGAAGAGCAGAGAAGGGAAAACTTCTTCCCCCCTTTTGTTTACCTTAACAGGTGGCATGGCCTCCTTAACTCGCTACAACTTCCCTTGCAATTGCACTGACTTCAGCTCATCAGGCGAGCACATTTCTGATAACAAGAAATAGCCCTCCTTTCCTTCATCCATCCATTCAGCAAAGACTTATTGAACACCTGCTATGTGCCCTGGAGGTCAGGTGCTCACTTATTCCTATTGCCACCCCTGTAGGTAAAGGTGGTTATCAAACAATGACCGTGGCCCTTCCTGCAATCCGTGTCGTCCAGAAGCATTCCATTTTCTGAACCACAAGTTACTGAACCTTAGCATTGCAATTTTCCCAGCATTTTTCCTTTTCGTGTTTTATAACTTCATGAAGTCACATCTCCCCCGGGCTATTGGAACAGTTCAGCTGAGCCTGAAACCTCTTGAGAGAGAAGAAATTAGAAAAAAGAGGGGGATCTTGATGGCAAAAGCTATTAACGAGGCACCACCCTCACAGATCCAACAGGTTCTGTGATACCCTTACAAGCTTGGTTAGTGAGGCGTGCCTCCCCAGGGGGGTATGAGGACACCCAGTTTCTCTAAAGGACCCGCCAGGCCAAACTTCCTGGAGAAAAACCCACTATCCATAAAACACATTTTGAGTAGCACCAAAGTGCATCGTGACCCTTAGCTTTCTTCTTCTGAACAAATTGTTTAAAGACCAAGATGTGTTGGGGAGATACCAGGCACGAAGAATTAGCAGCGGGTGCTATTTATGGAGCTGCTGGGCTCTGCCGAGTTCCCTCTGCCCAGAGAAAGCCATTAATCTTCTCCAGCAAAAGAAAAAAGAAGTAATAAACTTAATAATGATTTAGAGTAAAGGAGGGAGAGAAAGCACTGAGGCTAATACTAAGGTGGATCTCAGCCAAGAGATTAGTTTTTCCCTGTGGAAAACAATGCACATGCACACACATGCACACGCACACACATGCACACAACACGCACGCTTAAAAATGCAGGCGGGCCTCGTTCCCTCCCACCTCCCTAAGCCCACCGCTGCTGTTCAGCCTTTCAAAAGAAGCAGTTAAATGCCTTTCCTTTTTCTGAAGCTGACAGACATACGTCTCTAAATCACACACTGCCACAGAGAATACTTTCTAGATACGCTGCACTCAAAACAAAAAAGCAGAGGCATCCGGGGTTTATTAAAGCTCACAGTACTATTGCTTATCCTGCCCAATAAACAGAATGGAAGCGAATTAATTCCTAGTCGATTACCTTTATCAACAAAAAACGCCAAGACATATTTAAAAACATTTATGTGTTCCCAGAGTTCAGCTACTTGTTCCAGTGTGAAGGTCACAGGAAGCTTGAGAAAAAGGTTTCTGTCTTCATATAGAAAAGAGATTCGGCCAGGTACATAAGCATTAAAGCCCCTTTGCCATAAAGAGTCTTTCTCATTAAGAAATTCTCTTTTTGTCTAGTTCTCATGTCCTGTAAACAAATAATGATGAGCAAGATACACAAAGAGATAACGTGTTTTTTTTTTGGAAAAGATGCATAAAAATAAATATGCTTCCAGAGGAAGTGACTGTCCTCATTTGAGTCTTTAAAGTTCTCCGAGTGCCAGTGAGCGGGAAGTATTTTCATTGCAAACAATTCTGCCTTTTTAAATGTTAAGTATCCTTTATTCCTGGACACCAACCCGAGACAATAGAAAGAAAGAGAGACCTGGGCATCCAGGCAGAAAACAGGCCTTGTAACGCAGCCAAAATGAATTTGGGATTCTTGTGCACTCCAATGTGAAGGCAGGAGTGTTGAGTAGAAATGTGTAATGAACTCCAAGTGGCTGCCTTTCAGATCTCAAGAGCTGAGACTGACTTGACGCTGGGACCGTTGCTTCCCCTGCTCAAGTATTCAAGCGACCACGGCACCCGAGAATAACAATGAGAGAGGCACAAAGACCACCACTTCGGCGTGGTGTTCACGGAGGAGATGGGCTACGTGTGCAGGAGCAGCCAACCCCGAGCGCCCTCAGTGTGTGACAATTGCTAAATTTTGATAGGGCTTTGATGTAGGAAAGAAAATCGGGATTGGATGGCCATTGATTAAGTTTATGTCACTTTGGGGAAGCAAGAACACTAGGGACTTCACATTATAGCACCTAAGAAGGAGAATAGTAAATCATAGGACTTAGTTAAGTAAAATGTCTCTAATGAGACATGAGACTGTCATTATGTTGTCTACATTGTTAACTATACGAAAAATATCATCTCCTGCTGTACTTATGTTAATAATGCCTATGATCTCAACGACTGTTCATCATGACAAGCCTGTAAAGTAGACGTGGCAGGTATTATTATCCTTATTCTGCAAATAGGAAACGGTAGCACGGAGAATAGTTTGCTCTGTGTGAATAGGAAGGTAATAGAAACTATGCTTGAATCTGGATCTTCGGGGATCGATTTTGCTGATCATTATGCCATAGCAAATTTAACACGGAACACAAAGTCTCTAAATAACTCTAAAAGTCTCTAGATGCAACTATGGTGTCCTTGGGTCAACTGTTTGGAACATGGGACTGATAAGTCAAAGACAGTAATAACTGTAGGCTGAATTATAAAACAAAACAAAACAAAAGCAAAAATCCCCACCAAACGAGTCCTGTTTCATTTGATAGCCACAAACCACAGCCCTAACTTCCTCCAGTGACCTCGCAGGTATGTACTCGGGATCAAAAGTATTTGAAATAAGGCAAGAGGGTACATAGACTGGCAGAGATTTCTTATCACAAACGGGAAAAAGGAAAAAAAAAATCAAGACGATTTTGAATTCCTTGTAAGTCAATTGATGAATTTTCATAATAAAAGACATTGCATGATCTGAAGGTGGCAAAAGTATAACTAATTTTGAATTTTTCTGCCCATATGGGAGGAAAGAATACCACAACAGTGTAGTCTCCACGTCTGGCTGCCACCCATCCTTTCACACATTCTCAAAACTACAGTCACTCTGGTCCTTTGCACGTATCACAACCCAAAGGATGGCATTCAGATAAGGCAGAATTGCCTTTGTTCCCATTTAAAGCAGTTTTGAACTTTCTCTTCTAAGTTTCAACAATTACAAGGACCCATGACCCAGCTGCACAGCTGACATTACGGGGAGGCTCCATCAACGTCTAGTCCACAGAGCCACTGGCATTTCATTAGATTTTTCTTTGACGGTTCCTTTATTTTCTGGGTAATGACCAATGCCTCTAATTTGCATTTCCCCCTTTTTGAAAACGCCCTTTTAAAAACTTGCTGACTAAATAGAAATGTTCCAGAAACTGGTTAATGAAGGGTAAGAAGCATTCTCATTTTTACTTCCTCTAAGACGAGATGATCTGTTTCTGAACACACTTTTCAAGGCTATTCACGAACCATACCCAACTTCCATCGAGGGAGTTTTGTTTTGTGGGGCTTTGTTTTGTTGGCTCCTTCATCGCGAACATAATTCAGAGCAACATGCATTTATACCTACTCAGGTCTGTATGACACAGGACACTATCAGAGGGGGAGAGCGAGGGGGGAGAGGGCTGAAACAAGGACACACCCTGGATATAAGAATTATACCGGATTGCAGAATATCCCTATTCCAGAAGAAAACCCCAATGCTGTGTCCAAACAGCAACATAACACATGGAACCCTCAGATCCCATTTTTAAAATGTCCTATCTCTTCCAGGATTACAGAACTAGTTAGAGACAGTGACTAGATTAGCCTCTCCAGTCTTTACTCCTAAATTAGGTACTCGACTACTACATGATAGTGTATCAACAAGATTTTGGGATAACGTCCGGTGAATCATGCTTTGCATCAAAATTTTCTCATTTATTTTTCCGAGGTCCCACCACTGATTACAGGGGGGGGAAAAGTAGCTCTAAAGGTTCATTTTTTTCTGGTAATTATTTCTTAGATATTGGGTGGGGAGGGTCACCAGGCCATGCATGAATCTGTTACTATTAAAAACCCACAATAAGAACCACACTAAGAGGAATTCAACCCAAAGGAAAGAAGACAAACTAAGAACATGAGTTTCATGTTAAAAAATATAGCTGAAACCAATGACATTTAATTCTTTCTGTTTAATCTCACAGTTGTTGCCATTTCCACGTATACATAACATTTGTTTTAGGTGAAAATAAGCAAAAACAGCAAAATTACACATGGCTGTCCAACATTGTAGTTAGATTTGTTCCATGGAAAGATGTTTTTCCCTAAGTAATACTTACGAAAGTAATCCTATAAACCAAATTCCTATGCTGAAGATAGCCTGTTTTTTGTTTTTTGTTTTTCTTAAAATAGGGAAAAGTTCATGGTATAGGTGGCTTTTAAATACTCATCTCTGGAAGGTCATGAAAGTTCGACAGCATGAAGATGCCCCTCACAGGGAGCGTGGCCACCTGCGATACACCTTAAGAGGCTGTCAGTCCAACCTGCACGTTGAAGGGTGAGATCACATGAAGGAAACAGTCCTTGAAAGCAACAGGGCTACAGAGAAGGTAAGAAATAGTTCATTAGGCCAGGAAGTGCCCGGGTTGTTCCACTTGGCTTTCTAGCCTGCGGTACCAACCGGAAGAACAGGGATGGGGGCATCCAGCCTGGCAACACCGGCGTTCTTTACTATTTGCCCCCAAGCAGGTGGGAGGGAGCCTATTTGGAAGGCTGATTAATCAGTAATTCAAGTAGATCAAAATCACAAAATTAAAAGACAGAGTTCAATCATATCCTTTAACAGAAGGAATGTCCTAATTGCTCTGGTGCCCAACCCAGGGTTTGAAGGGAGTGTGAAAGTCAGAGGGCCACTCCTCCACTAACCTGGGGGAAGCGATTTAGCAAGCCCTTTTACACCAAATCCCGAAAGACTCCCTGCCCCAATCCTCTAAAAAAATTGCACTTCACCACGTTTGCCCTCTTGCCGCCAAGTAAGGCTCCGGCACCAGCAAACTGCTAGGATTTACTTTCCTAAGAATTGTCAGACAGACATCCAAATTCAGCGGAGACACTCAGATGTGTAATGTGGCAACAGTCTTGGGTCCTGCTTGACACTCACCAATGGCCGATTCGTGAAAGCTCCTGCAAACGGGACCCAGTTCAGTGTGAAGAGGGACAGACACATCCACACGGTTCCCACCAGGGCTGTCGGAATCTTGGAGTCTGGCGACAGCCACACTGCATAATCACCCAGACGACCCCAGCGCCTGATCCTGGGGCGAAGGGCACACTCCATCCCATCGAGGTCCTTTGCTGCAGTGTGTCACTTGCACCCACGCGGGGGTCATTGCTCCGGCAGAGTTCTCCCCGCCTCCTGCTCTGGAAGCTGCAACCTCGGGCCAGAAGACAGGCAATTTGGGCACCTGCTCTGCTCCCAGGCAGCTTGCAAAGCATGGGAGCTGGATTTTGAACATCCCCTGGTATTTATCTCTGGCTAACGAAGATGCTTTCATGACTATTAGTAGAGACGTGATGACAACAACTCTGAACTTGATGAGTCATGTAGAATATTTACTTGGGCTTTTTATACACTGCTCTGAACAATATCGAGTCCCCCCCATACGTCACTTAAATACCTTTAGCTTTCTCTGTGATGTCATGCGAAGCATGTTTTTAATAAATGTTTGGGTCTCACTACCATATTCTACTGGGACAAGCTAGATACTCATTTGCTTCTGTCCCTTTGCAGATATTTTAAATGAGAAACGAGAGTTGATGCTAAACCTTAGCGGAGTAAAATTTATGAGGTATTACTGGATAACCCTATAATCCGTAAAGAGCATCATATTTGTTTTCCCTAACTTTAAGGGATTATTTACTCCCATTTTTTTCTAAGGCAAAGTTATATTATTACTGGATAACCCTATAATCCGTAAAGAGCATCATATTTGTTTTCCCTACCTTTAAGGGAGTATTTACTCCAATTTTTTTCTAAGGCAAAGTTATATTATTGTTTTATAATTTCCAGGGGATATAGAAAACTCCACGGACATTCTGGTAAGTGTTATTATTACTGCTTCCAGATGGGGAAACTGAGGACTTTTTTTTTGTCTCAGAAAGCACAGTCTATCCATGGCAGAGATGGGGTAAGGTCATAGGAAAATCCAGCAGTCCACTCATTGAAACACAGTGGACTGTGACTCCATCCTCACTGTGATGAGATCCAGCATCCCATCAGCCTGGCCCACTAGGGAGGGATGGATTGGCTGTAAGGATTTGGGTACAATTGTTATAGAAACACCGCAGATGTACAAGGCAAACTCTTCCAAAGGAGCATTTTCCTGTGCTGGAGATATTTTTTTATTATTCTGATGTCTTTCATCTTTACCACTTCCTTGACTCAGTTGCTTTCTCTGCCTTTTGGAGTTAAGCGACTTTTGTAGTTAGACAATGGGAGATAATAAAAAAATTAGGAATTAATTAAGGAGGTCCAAAAATATGACTCTCAATTTAAATACATATATGTGTATATCAACTAACAAGTCAGTGACGGGGATGTCACTTGTATATCTTTTTTAAGATCTTCACAGATTATTAGCAATTAAAGCATAAGCACAAATGAATATACTTGGTGCATTTAGGTGCATTGGGGTTTGGGATCTTTGTGAGCCTGTGTGATGTGTGATTTGGGGGTATTTGACAGCAATGTCAAGAGATGGCTCTAGCTCTCTGCGGAGAACTGTAGCTGTTTTACTTGACTTCCCCTCCCTCCCAATTTCATACCCTGCTCTCCTCTCAAACCTATCCAACAAAGTCTGCTAGGTACTGTTTGTAAATTTGCATAAAACAATATAATTTTTTTCTGCATTTTTTCTTTATTTTTTAAAATGTTTTATTTAAATTCAATTAAATTAACATATCCTATATTATTAGTTTCAGAGGTAAAATTCAGTGATTCATCAGTTGCAATCAATACCCAGTGCTCATAAGATCATGTGCCCTCCTTAATGCCCATCACTCAGTTACCACGTCCCCCGCCACCTCCCCTCCAGCAACCCTCAGTTTGTTCCCTATAGTTAAGACTCATAGTTTGCCTTCCTCTCTGTTTTCATCTTGTTTTATTTTTCCTTCCCTTCCCCTATAAAAAATATAATTTTTAAGAAAATGGAGCAACAGGATATGCTAACATAAAAAATAATATGCAGATATATAATAATAATACAAACCCAAAAGCCGTGTTGCAAAAGAGACAAATTAGAAAACTTACATTGACTTTAGAGCTGATTAAAAGCTGCCCTTTAAAGCTACACTCTGGCAATCCTGCATTTCCAAATCACTTTGGGTTTCACAGATGTTTCATGATCATTGGCCTTAAAGGGCACTTAGCTGTTTTGGCAGTGGGAGCCCTGCAGACCCATGACAACGATTATGCCAGAAAGGAGGGGTAAGATTTTTCTGGTCAGAGGAGTTTTGCTCAAAACGGAAAACCCCTTGAGATACATCGATTGGATATTAAAAAATTGTTTAACGATTAGTTTATACAGTGCTTGGAGGGGAAGCAGGAAGGTCCTCGATGTCCAGATATATTAAGACTGAATTTCTTAGGGGAAAAAAAGAAGAAGAAGAAAAAAAAAAAATCCTTGTTTTTGTCTTTTGTCAGGAGCATGTGCCAGATGAGAGATCTCGCTGGCAATATTGTTGCTAGATGTACTCACTTATATCTTTAAAACAGAATACATGTCAGTGAAAACATAAACAGGTGACCATCCTAGTTGCTCAAAGAGAATTCTTTTCAAATGACCTGACTTCAAATACTCCTTTTTTTTTTTTTTAATTGACATCTGAGTGCTTTCTCAGCACTCAGAATTGAAAGCTCTGTAACTGTTTTTGCTACAGACCAATTGATTTTTCTTTCTGGTATGACTTCACATATCATACTGTTTCACAACCACATACATCAATACAAACTGATTTTTAAAAAGCTCGAATAGGAGTCATTTGTGGGCCACATCTGTGTATAAATATAAGTAATGGATATTTTTTCCCCAACACGACAAAATAATAAGGAGCATGTCATAGTAAAGTTAACTTATTTCGTTGATGAAACACTGCCCTGCTTTATGCCATACAATGTTGTTCATTTTGTGCGGAAAATACAAGTAACTACCAACCCCACGGGAAGAGTGCGACAGGGACGTGGGTTTCCTATTTGATTTTTTTAAATTGCATGTTTGTGGAAATGATTATTCCAGTTTCTAATTAAAGAAGAGCCTTGCTATCAAAATGCCTTTCAGCACGTCGTTTGGGGCTAGGTAGCAGGAACCCGGTTTGAGACGGAAAGAGGCCGCACAATGCGCTTATTAAGGAACTTTCCTGGCGGACCACTGAAAAATATCATAAAGTGTGACTCATCACATCTGCATCAAGTTATGAAAAAAGTAAGGCTTGTTAACCTGCTGTTTGGAAACCAGAACACTTTTATCAGTTCATATAATTGCTAACCCCTTATTCACTGCTCAACACTGGAGAGTTCTTTACCTCCTAAGATCCCACTAATTGCTGACAGATTTGATTTCTCCCTGACAGCAGGAGTCCTGTTTCTGGCCTTTAGATCAAGTAATTGCTTTATTTTTCTCCCTCTGCTCTAAAAAACGGAATTCCCTTCTCCCCTGCTTGAACCCCCTTAATGGCTTCTTTTTCTGTTATTAAATCCTTGCCATTTAAATCACATTTAGCGATGTTTTGAATAACTGATTCCAATTACTAAAGCTCTTACCAAGAAGCAGCTGAAAATGCAAGTCATTACTTGCCCACAGACAAGCAGCTCTACCTTGCAGCCAAGTCTCTGGTGAACTGTATTGTGTTTCTCCCCAGTACGGGGCAATTTCTCCGCACAGGAGGCTGATGTTCAGCAAATAGACAGCTGCTGGAGCTCTCCTGCACTATCATTTGTGCATAATAGATAGGAGATTTTATATTTATTTTATAAATAGCCCAATTCCTTAAAGAAATCATTCCCTTCTTCCCATTGTGGCTGGGGTGGGCCACTTGGAACAACGGCAGAGATGAGCAGCTGACCGCTCTGTGACCCACCGTGAGGTTGTTCTTCAAAGGTCTACGAACACATGGCGGCCCAAATAAAACAGCGCAACCCGGCCGCCCGGCCTGCCAAGCCCGGTGCTCGGCGGCATCAGATTTTGCTTTGACGGTCTGGTTTGCTTTCCCTTGACACTGTGGAATTAAAAAAAACAAAAACAAAAAAAAAACCTCTCTCTCTGCCATTTGTCTTCCCCCTCGTCCCATGCTATTGGGTGTCGCTATCCTTTTTGTGTTCTTTATTTACTTGGCAAAGGGATGCGGCCGATATGTTTCGTGACATGACCATAGTTCTGTTATCATCGTATCATTCCTGGGCTCTGCAGAGATTCTGGCTCGCACTCACATAGGATGTAAGATGGCCAGAAATGTTAACTTCGTTCATTTTGGTCCATCTCATCTGACACATGGTTTTGGCCTTTACTGATAGAGATTTTCTTGCTAGGTTTGTACTGATGAAACATGATTTGGTTGGGTATAATATGTCATTCGGGAAAGCCTTTGTGACACAAGGTAACTGAGCAGGTGTGGCATAATTTATACATCTTCAGCCTTCTTCTTTTAAACATTGAATAACCGATTAATTGTATATACTATACATAACTGTTGGGTTTAAACAGTTGACAGGGACTGGCCCTCACTGCTAGTAGGCCCAACTAACCTGAGGAACTGACAAATGTGAAGGCAGACCTCATCCTTCTACCTTTATTAACTAACAGTATGTCTCAGCTATGACTGGGGCTAAGGAAGGTTATCACGAATTTCAAACATGACATTGTCAGAGAAATTGAAAAGTCCCTCAGCTTTACGTATTATATCCAAAGGTAAAGAGTTTTGTGTATGAGGCTGTATTACAGAGGTTTCATATCACCGTTATAAAAATAAGTGATTCATGTGACAGTTAATTAATTCTCTAGGTTGTACCGGACTTTCCTCTATTTTGATGGGGCTCCAACAGGGCAACAAGTAAATTCTATACAAGAGAGTGATAACTTTTCTACCTAACTCATTGACATTTTAGTTTTCCTCTTTTTGTCAAAGTAGTTAATTTAAGATAAACGTTTAAAATCCATTATTCTATTATTTGACCCTCTTCAAAACAGTGACAAAAAGCACACAAGCCTCTGGAAGAATTTAAGTGAGACGTCAGAATGACAGTGATTCAAAGGTCTCACACAGCCCGTGGTGTAGGAGAGGGGCAGAGACGCCGAGAGAGAGGTAAACAGCAAATTCACCCGGGATTTTGTCTTTCCTGTTTTTAAACATTGCCTCTTAAATTATTTATGTTTGATATTTGTGAAAAGTGCTACCTTGGATGGCTCAGAAACCCTGGTATTCTATTTGTATGTGGAGAAGGACGCCAGGGTGGTGGCGCTGTCCATCCTAGAGGCTGTATTATTAATGTGCTTCAAACTTAAAAGCCATTACCTCATTCCCCTCATCGAGCCTCAGAACCAGGGTGGTGCTTATTCATCTACAGAGACAGGCCCTTGTTATGATTCTGGGGCTGAGTACGTATCAGCAGAAATGGTCCGGCCTTCGCCAGCATCTCTTATAAATAGGGAGCTTTCCATTTCGGCCCTGCACCTGGTCTATCTTTCACCTCCTTTTCTGCTCTTTGTTGAGAAATTCATTTACAGAGGGGCTGCCAAAACCTCAGTGCTCAAAGGGTCCCCAAATCGGGGGCAAACAGTATTCTGTAGGGATCATCCAGATAGCATAGCTTTATGACTTTTTAAGTCCCAAACTCATCAGGTCATCCAGAGGGGGGCAGGGAAGAGTCTCGCTCTGGAGCCAGACGACTGATTTGAAATCTGCTGGTTATGAGCTATGTAACCTCTGGCAAGTTGCTTCTTCTCCCTATGTCCACATCCTCATCTCCAGTGGGGATGATTTTAACGGTATCTACCTCATAAGATGAAGGATTGTGTCAATTAAGCTCCGAGAACACTGAGAACAGCTCATGGCATGAGATAAAGTCTCCAAAAGTACAGCTTTCATTGGTCAACCCAGCACTGCCTCTCCCTGGTCAGCTTCCCTCCTTGAATGGCATTCACCTCCACTTACCTGCTGGAAGTAGTCAGGGTCCTCTGGTATGTGCTTTTTCCTTCCTTATCAAAGGAAGGAAAGACTTTATTTAGTTTAAGGAGAAAAATGACCCATAAAACATTAGGTTATTCTCACCGGGGGTACTTTTGCATTACTAGGGATCTAAAACTGGCATGAAAGAGATACGAACAGTGTCCTTTTAGAGGCCAGCCAAGAGGTTTAAGGGTATAGGAGGGGTATAGGGGTACAGGAGGAGTTTTCCTAGGGCCCTGAAATCGTGGCATTTGGCGGGGGGGCTGCCTCCTCTATGTATTACCAAATACAATTACCAAACACTCCAGTGGAAAGAGTAAGATGTTCATCCATCATATCATGTTGCTGAATAGCCCAGATCAGCCCACAGTGCCTTTTGATCTGCCTGTCTGCACCTAGAAAATCCTCTGAGAAGGAGGATGAGAAATTAATGAACTGCTTCCTGGACATGGAGTCAGCACCATCCTTTCCTGGGGTTGAAAAGGTGCAACTTGACATTCCGATCCTCCTCAGTGGAGCTCATGACAAGGGTAAAGGACAGTTTGCAAAATGCTTTCATTTGCATTTCATCATAACAATTTCACAAATGTTTCAGCATTCCATATGGCAGTTGCTTTTTGATCCCGAATATCTCTACAGACTAGTATCAACAAGGATGGGAGAACTTGCACCTCTTCTCAAAACACAGGCTTTCCCCCAAGGGGACTTTCATGTAAGTGGCATTTCTTTTGTTTAGTCTAGGAGAGGTGCTGTGGACCAAGGAAGAGTGGCCAGGAAGGAACCAGCGCACACTCTCCCTCCTCAGGACAAAGGAGTCATCCTGCTGGTCCTGGGGAAAGGAACGACGTGGACTGAGATTTGGAAGACCTGGCTCCCCACTGATGAGCTGGGTGGACTTTGGCGAGTCCTTTCCTTCTGGCCTGAGTCTTCTTAGTCATAGGACATTGAACTGAATGATTTACATAGTCCTGTCCACTTTCAACATTTAATGTTTGGAAATAAATCAGTCTTCTGTTTCCAGGAATCCAGTGTTTGCCTGCTTATCCTATTTATAGCTATATAGTCTCCTAGAGAGAGAGAGGCACATGTAATATTATTAAAGAGTATATTAAATATTCCAAAGAGGGGCTCCTGGGTGGCTCAGTCAGTTAAGCGTCTGCCTTCAGCTCAGGTCATGATCTTGGGGTCCTGGAATCGAACCCCACTTTGGGCTCCCTGCTCAGGGGGGAGTCTGCCTTTCCCTCCCCCTCTGCCCCTCCCCCCTCCCCCGCTCATGCTCTGTCTCTTGTTTTCTCTCTCAAATAAATAAATAAAATCTATAAATAAATGAATGAATATTTCAAAGAATTCTATCAGGCTGTGTGTGTTTGTGTATGTGTGTGTATACATATCATCCCTGTTAGTCACTTTAAATTAGTTCCACTAAGACCATCATTGTTTCTCTAGAGTTGGTTTTTGATATTTGAGAAGAGCATGCAGGAGGGATGCTGAGCTTATCTGAGTAAAGTACCTCAGAGGTGCAAAACTTCCCTAAATATTTGGTGCCATTTATGAGAAGGAAGGAAACTGGTAAGATTATTACATCTTTACCTCTGAAGTTCTCCGAGGGCATAATGCTGCTTGGCCGTCATGTTTGAAATCAATCTTAGAACTCATCAGGAAGATAGATTTTTTTTTATTCAGCAGTAAATATTTTTTTTTACTTGGATTTAAGGAGACATCAGACAATACAATACAGCATTTACTATTTTTTATTTATTGATACTATATAGTGATATTACACAATATTATATGTCATATATAATACCTGATATAATATAATATAGTATTATTAATAATAATAATGGTACAGCACCAGGATTGACCAAAATAGTTGGGTTCTTAAGAGTTTGTCAGTTCTTTGTAACCTGGTAAAACTATCATGAAATTCGTTTAGAGCATTTCATTTAACAGACCACATCTGTGCCCTTAATGAATAGTAATTAAAACTCACAGCAGCATTCCCATTAGGTGGCAGAGGCTTATTATACACATCTTCTAAAATAGGTAGACTTTAGACCTTGTAGTCTGCCCTTCTATGTGGGTGCCAGCCCTTAGGAGGAAATTGAGACTTAATTTGAATTTTTCCATTTCTGGAGGACTAGGTACTCTTTTCAAAGTAACTATTAAGACTAAGAAGCAAAATTCTGGCTTGATCATTTGCCATGACAGCATGGAGTGGTAAAAAAGTACCAGTGACAGATTCTAGTCCTGGTTCTAAGTGTTGTGTGACCGACCAGGGTAAAACATGCATCCTTTCTGATCCTTAGTTCCTCATCTGTAGCATGAGAGGTTGGATTAAATCCTGCGCAAGATCATGTTTGGCTCTAATTAGCACTGAATTTCTCACCGCTCCAATACTCCTTCTGGCATCAGCCACCATGGCCAGCAACATTTCCTGGTAGACTCTAGCTATCCTTGGGAATCGACTCTTTCTATTAAGAAAGGTATAAATAGTCTCTGGGTAGCCCACCCCTTCAACTCAGGGCTTTAGTTCCTTCTTGTTAGGGGGATGATCCCTCTTTTCCTTCTTTATCCTGTCTGGCCTGTGGCCCCTGACTCTGTCTAGACAATGGTTCCTCAGCTGCCTTCTGTTGGCAATATCTTCTGGAACCAGGCTGCTGTCAGTCAGCAGACTCTGACCTACTGTTTCTGGTGGATTTCTTAGCTATGGTGAAACTTCATGGGTCTAGACCCTTTCTATCTTCCTGGTCCTTTCCTTAGCTTTCCTAGTCCTTGGTCTTGCTCCTACAAGCTGTTGCTATTCCCCAAGATGGCAATGATCTCTCTCAGCAAGATGTGTCTTGTTTGGGCTCCTCCAGAAGCCAACTCTGAAATAAGGATTCGGATGGCAAGTAGTTTATTTGGAAGGTAAAGGAAACATGGGTAGGGAAGTGGGGGAAAGGGCAGGGAAGTAATTCAAGTAAAAGAAGAGAATGATCAAGCAACTTACCACAGTAAATAACTGGACATGAAATCCCACAGAAACCAAGGTGGAATATGTGCTCTGAGTTGCTACTCCTAAGGAATTGGACAGCTTCAGCCACCTTTCCTTCTTGAGACCTTGTTCTTTCTGGCTGTCGACTCACTACTTCTTTCCTCAACTAATGACCAGTCTTTGTCCAATGGCTGAGTTTTCTGCTCCAAATCTCTGGTATGTTGCTATTGTTTCTGTGTGGCCTCTCTCCTGAACTATTTTATGAAAAGTCCAGTGGTTTAGCTTTCCAATATTTCCCCATTTTTCCTGGCTTTGGCTCCAGAAGTCCAGGAGTAAGGTTTAAGGGGTCTGATAATGTCATACTTCACATTTGTAAGGCACTTTATGGTTTATAAAGGAATTTCATGGCCCCTTATTAAAGAGCATGGAGATGAGAGTCAAAAGGATTGAGCTTGCATCTCGGTTCTCATACTTGCTAACTCTGTGATGTTGGGCAAGTCATTCCTCCTTGCTTAGCATTGGTTTCCTCATCTATACAGTAAGAATAATAATGGGACCCCTGCCCTCCTTATGTCCCAAGGTTTGCTGAAAGGTTGAGCAGGGCACTGGGGTCTGGACAACCATCAAACACTCAGTCTACATCTTGGTTACCTGGTTTTCCATAATGTCAGTGCCCACAGCAGCCTCGTGAGGAGGTTGGTAGGATGATGTTTTCCTTGCTTTAAGGACCAGGGAACAGAGAATCTCTTCTAACTCGAATATCCGAAACTGTAGTTAGTTCTCCACTGCATGTGAGGGATTATTGTAGCTTCAAATCAAATCAAATCTAAAATACATTTGTAATGTTATGTTCTCAAAGAGAAAAGCAAATACATGGCATTCTCTGAATTAGTACTGTCACAAATCTGAGATCTTGGAACAACTGGGAGAGTATGATACTTGGATCCTTTAGAAAAAGTTTTGCTCTCCCTCTGCAGATTAACCACACAGTTAACAGGATGGGTCATTTGAGATTCTAAAATGTCCTAATAGGGTTGGGCTGAGAGACCGAGAACTGTGTACTTATCTGTTATTGCTTTTTTAAAATAAAATTCTCCCCAATGACTTTTAATTTCCTAGAGAGGGGGCAGCCAGCCTTTTGAAGAAACTCATTTATTTCAGGGTCAGTCCGAGTTTCTAATGTAAACGTCTTTAGGGGCTGATTTGGAAGAAATAGGGCAGGACATCCCCACTATTGCCTGAAGGCAATTTGCATCTCTTAAAGATGAAGAGGCAGAGATTAAACATAAGCTGAAACTCATCATGACTTATATATCATGGGATTTTTTTATATATCATTTCTCACAAATCCATTTTTAGAAGTTGAATATGTGATTTTTAAAGTCAAATATCTGCAAAGGAAATTGGACTGACCCGAATCTGCCTTCAGTGTTTAATGGTAAGGATGTTGTGAAATTTGAAGCAATTTTGTTTTCCATGCACATATTCTTTTTTAAGGAAGAAAATCTTTCTTTGCTCCACATTCCTCTTTGTGCCCACAGAAATGCTTGATTTGGTTTGGTCTGAGTCAAACAAACTGTTCTCATCACAGTGGAGCAAAGGAAAAAAGAGCTTTTCATTCAAGTTATGGGTCCTGGAAAAATTTGTATAAAAGCATTCTGTGTAAATGTAGTTGTTGGCCACTCTTTTGTGAGCTATCTGTAGAATAGTTATTTTCTCCTGCACCCAACAGGAAAATAATGGGGCACGAGAAAATTCAGCCTATTAAAGTGTAGGGAGTATAGAGAAAGAGCTTATAGAACTCCTCCCTCCTTCCCCCCGCCCCCATCATATGAACGTTCGTGTACATCTATGGAGAATTCTTTCTCTATTTCCATGCTTTCCTTCAGACAGTGCCCTGTCAACCGCGTGGGTTTAAGAGGTGAACTACAAGATGGGAACCATATCTAAAGCTGAATTTCATGTGAAGGTATGGAATACAGATTAAATCTCCTCTAAGATTTGGTTAACATATATAAATAATTATGATTCTTGAGTCACTTTAGTGAAAGGTAGATTTTTAATAAGAAGGAAGGTAAAATGAGCCAAAAATAGAAATTACATGATTAGCCATTTCCTCTAATGCAAAAAAGGCTTCTCAGCAAACAACAACAACAAAATATCATCAGTGATCACATGGGAAGGAAACTAAAACCTCAAACCCTTTTAGAGACGGTTAAACCCAATCATCCAGTATAATTTGGAGATCATAGAATAACTTCTCCAGTGCACCGGGACACAGCTACTGTCAACTCTGAAGCTCTTTAAAAATCTCTAGTGTGTCAGGAACAGCTGGGATATTAAAACTGG
This sequence comes from Leptonychotes weddellii, assembly GCF_054177405.1. NCBI lineage: Eukaryota > Metazoa > Chordata > Mammalia > Carnivora > Phocidae > Leptonychotes > Leptonychotes weddellii. The sequence goes on from NC_138374.1 coordinate 11,664,690, forward strand.
AGCTTGAATGGGCCTGTCTGGTAAATCAGGGGAGATTGGAACGCTGGGGAGGAGCCCTGGTAGTTTCTCGGTGGCAGAGGTATAGGCAGGCTGGTAGAGCTTCCTGAGTTCTGGGAAATGACCTGGGGAGAAACTCTTAGGATCCTTGGTCCAGGAGGGAAGTGGAAATGCCATCCAGTCCGCCCACCTGCCTCCAACCTAGACCAAACTTCTAAAAATCCCATGGTGCTTATACATTGTCATTTAGTAGCTTTGCTGCTGAAGAAACCTTGAAAAAAAGGCAATCCGTTCGTTTTCCCCTTCTGAAAATCCTCCATCGACCTAGAGGAATTAGGGGCTCTCACATCATTGTTGATTCTCAGATGAAACATTGCACAGAAGTGCTGGGCAATCGTCATTCACCAGCCTCCCCCCCACCCCCACCCCGGCCTTTTCAAACAAGCTTTGGAAACACTTAAGTCTTGGATGTTTTGTCATTCTGGCTTGAGATCTAGCATGACTTAAAAACACTAACCAACAAGTAAATGTCAAAAGATGAAAAAATCTTCTGCCATGTTCTGGTTTTCATAAAAAATATAGATTTAATAAGTTTCTAAAGGAGAACAGAATGGCCACGTTAGAATCCTGCCAAACTTACAAACTTTGACAGTCCCACATACTGAGATGAACAGGAAAATGCATTTCACAAGAAATAAAATACATTTTTTCATCTTCTGGATTCATTGAAGAAGATGAAGAAAAGACATCTGTCCCAAATTTCTTTGAACGAACTGAATGGTATTTCGTTTTCCTGAGCCAGTAAGCTTACTCTTTCTACTGGATTACCTTCGAGGACTTTAAAAAAATAATTTAAAAGCTATCATCAAACAAAATCAAAGAGACAAATTGAAAAATCTTTGTCTCTATTAATGTCGCAGGACTGGAAAGAAAAATTTCCGTAGATGTAGAAAGAATACCAATATAAGTAATCAAATATTTATGTGGTTGCTCACCGCAGGGTTGCATGAAATAGGTAAGGTATTTTGTGGTATTATCACTTTAAAAATAGGATAATTATAGCCATTTCATAGCTCTTGTGAAGATCATATAAAATTAATGCTTCTAGCTACAGAAATGTAAGGTCTATTTATTGTTACTTAATTTAAGATTAGTTGATGGCAGCACGGGAGGTGGGTCACAGTGTGGACTCCAAGAGCAACGCTCTCTTGGTTCAAACCCCAACTCTGCTTCTCACTACTTAATCATGAGGCAAGTTTCTTAATCTGCCTATTCTTCATTGTCATCATCTGTAAAATGGAGATACTAATAAGATCTGCCTCATGTGGCTGTTGTAAGAATTAAACGAGGTAATATACATAAGTGCTGAGTGTCGGACACCCTGTAAACATGCTGTAAGTTATCTCTATGTCCCCGTTGTTGCTGATGTGGCCATCATCATGGCCATTGTTGTCATTTGTGTTACTATTCCATGCTTTGTAACTGGCCTCTCTGGGGACAGGCTACAGTAACCTAAGTGGTCAAGGTTACAGGCAAGGATGTTTGAAAGCAAATCCCAGGGCTCACATTCTCTGGATTTCCAAGTCATAGGTGAAATGAATGGGAGTAGGTTAAAAAGTCCCAAAGGGACAGGACAAGAAGGGTTATGATCTGAGTCCAAGAAGTGTGGGGAAGTGTATGAGAAAGCCTAGTCTGAAGACACTTCCTCTCCCCTACCATCACCAGCACTGCTTTGGGTCTGGACCCTGAGGCTATAGTCAGGGGGTTGCCCTGAGGACCTAAGGGCAAGGCACCAGGAGTAGACATGTCCCATCATCATCCTCTTTCTGAAGGATTTTAAAACATACTCTGGAAAAAATATTACAAAATAGCAAATATTGAATATGTTTTAAAGCACTTCTCCAAAATGGTAAGGAAGTCTCAATTTGATCTTCAGATAAGTAAAATTCTTTGTATGTATACATGATGTATCAGGGTCTCGAAGGACCAATTCAAGTAACCTCTCCAGATAAAGTAACCTTCTGGTCCACCAGGGGACTGTATCATCTAATCCAACAGTGTCCACTCCAGGAGGAGAGCCTTCCCACCATATATATAAATCTGTGTCTAGTTTGTTAATTCAGTAAACGTTGTAAGAAAAAGTCAAATCATCGAAGACATCAGTAAAACAAACTGGCATTCTGGCTTTATGTAGACAAAAGATCTGAAGTGTTGATTTTCAACTAGCACTTTTGTCTCTGTATAAACTACTATTGTAGACACTTTTCCTGTGCTTGATTATAGTCCTTTTCTGTTTTAATAGAAAAATCATTCAAAACTCAGTGACACTGCAAATTTTTGTTTTTATTTTACTTATATTTGAGGAGAAGAGGTAGACTAGTTCCCTTGGTTGTGCTTCTCTATCTTCAGCCTGCTTTGGAAATGTCCAGGGTGCTCCTTTTAAAGGCAGATTCTCAAGCCCCACGCTATGAACAAAGTCAGCAGCTTTGACCTGTGGGAAAAAGTCGATAGGTATAGAAATAAATATTAGGGCAAGAAACGTCTTTCAGAAAAATTAATGCCATGTGGAGTGCCTCTCTGTTTGCAAAATGAGCATTAGAGTCCTGTGCTGAAATGTGTTGTAGATGTTCTGATACAACTATCTCCAAGACTAGTTCCAAAACCTAACACATCAGTCTTTCTTGTTTGTTATATATTTTTGTCTGATTATACAAGTTCTGTTTTTCATAAAATATATATTTAATTATTTCTAAAGAAGGGCATAATTTTATGGTAAGCTCTCTTTTTTTGGAATTAATTAGTATATAAGTAAAGGAATGAATGCCCAGAAAAAATACAAGAATGAGCAGAAAAACATTAGCTGGAGACAGGATATTTCTCCCTTTTGAATATATATGTTTTACATAACAGGAAATTCTGTAGTTTATTTTTAGAAGGATGTAACATATATGCCTAAAGAAATAACCATAATCTGCTCTTTCATGAGACTATAAATAAGACCTACTGAAATTCCTAAATACTACTTTTTCTAGAATGTTCCCAGCAATCACAAAGATGGCCTCGTCTGAATAAAACTAACACCATCTGAGAATATAGCCACTAAAATCTTTAAATTCACAACCATCATACATTTTATTACTTGAAGTTTAAGGGTAGAATATTCCTTGAACTAAAATGGCCCCTCTTTTCTACTTTTGATAAGTAAACCCAATCTGATGACTGCTCAAGGACAATAATATCTGTGCACCCAGATACTCTCTTTTAGCTAGTTGGCACCTATCCTAATATTCTTTCTGTCTCTCCACCTAGATTACATTTAAGCTCTGAGGATAGCCTCTCACCACCCCCTTCCCCCCTGCCAATATTCCCCAGGCTTTAAATACCTGTCAACTCTTTGAGGGAAATTGAACATGGTTACATTCAGAATTATTGGTGTTTCTGAAATGACAAAAATGGATGTAAATGCACCCTGTTCTGCAAAGAAAATTAAATACTTGGATGATATGGTTAAGCAGAAATTTACTAGTGTGTCATCATGTTTGATAACAGCTTTGCTAACAGTTATTATATCAAAAATCATTATTCTTTCCTTATAAAAGGCTCTCACAAGAGAAATATTTCTGGATCTCATATGTCTTAAATTCTAAACCTTGAATGTTGTTATCACTAATACCTAAGAGATTAGCCACAATCTGATGGATGCCGAGGACATTTACTCTGATATGTCCAAAAGCAGAGATGAGAAAGAAGAGGTAATTATGAGAATGAATGCTTGTATCTTTATTGACCTATAGCCTCATGATATAGGAAGGCTAATCGAAGAATTAAGTCATCTGAGGCCATGGTTTCCATTTTCACTGCCCATAGATTAGAGACTATATAGCAAGGAGAAAAACATCACTGGAACAGTCAGGAAGCCTGAGTCCTAATTCTGACCTTCTGGTCAATTAGTTCTATAGCATTGGGCAAATAATTTAAATCCTGTTGGAATTAATTTCCCCACTTGTGAAATAAATGAATTGGACGACATAATCCCAAAATTCACCTCTAGCATTAAAGGTTTAAAATGAACATGAGAGTGTGCATGTGTGTGTGTGTGTGTGTGTACTCTCCATGACTAACAATAAAGCCAGCTAACAAAAAGCAAGTGAGTAACCAATAATATTTTTCGATTTGTTCAGTTGACTGACAAACAAAACTCTATGCAGATATTTATTGTTTTTCAGAAATGCCTCCAGTCTGTGAGGTATAAGAATGGGAGAGCAGAAGTTAGGTATTCATCTCTTAGTCAAACCAAACCTATAATCTAAATCAGATTGATCTAAATGTTAGAGATCTCCTTGGAGCTATCTGTTCAGAATGCTTGCACAGGAAGCCAGGAACTGTTCCCTTGCAACAACAGTGGACAATTTGCCTTTAAAAATTACTTTTATATTTCCAAAGTAGCTTACATTACCAAGCAAAAATACACAGAAGTGCTCTAGCTGCAGAAATTATTATTCCGTATTGAATGATCCATTGACAGTTTCTCACTGCAAAAGGAAGACCCTTTGTTCTTTAGGGCCTTAGCCAAAGTAAAGAGAACCATACCAACCAATAAGCACATTAAAGTTACATGAATTTTCCTTTTGAAGTAAATGTACATAAGAATTTGTATGGATATGCTACTGCTACAATAATTTCCATTCAACACTATAAAAATGATGAGAAGTTCTTCTTCCTATCAGAGAAATGTTAAAAGCGTTACCTATCATCCTTGTTCTGTCCTATTTTGCCATAACCTCTGACTTAACCAAGGTGCCGAAGGCCTCAGAAGCCTTCACTTATTTTCTTCTACTGGAAGGTACTAGAGTCACCTCAAGAAATAGCCCCAGGATTAATAAACTCTAGTCCACATTCATTTGTACTTCCTGCCTTGCAAGAAGGTGAATGGAAAGGGAGATGTGGTAAGTCTTCCCAGGAGCCCCTGGGATTAACTGACTGAATTAAACAGGAATGTCAGGTAGGGAGAGGGAACCAGAGCGGAGGAAGACAGTTTGGAAGCACAGCCTCCATCAGAGGCCTCACTATGGGAGGTCAGCAATCATGTCATCCTCCAAGATGACCAACAAGCTCTCAGACTCAAGGAATACCACCCAACCTAGCAGGACATAGAATCTGCTTCTTACCAGATGATGGATCTTGAGCCAGTGTGCTAAAGTTTTGACAGAAATGTAGCTCTGCAAGGTATGCAAGCTGACCTTGTGTTTCTGAACAATGCCAAAGCTGAGATAGTCACTGAGTAAAAATAAATAGAAGACAGGTTTGTTCCAAGTCCATAGAACATTTGACAGACACTGTCATGAAAGAATTTGCTATGGCTTATCACATCTATCATCTGCTTGTGGATTCCAGAAAATAGTTAAAAAGTTAGAGAAGCTTGGATTTTGTCTCTGTTTTTAATTTTTTTTAACCCTAAAAAATTGTTTTCATTATCCTTATTAAAGTTCTAGAATTAGTATCTTAAGGAATTGTTAGCACAGGCAATATGGAGAATATTGCCTATTTGGAGAAATAGTATTAGCCAATCTGAGTGATACAGGAAGAGGATATGTTTCCCTTAATAGTAGGGTACGTTGTTCAATTTAGTCATCTAATGACATCATATTTTCAGTCAGAAAGTGGTAGGAGATATTCTGGAAGCGTGTTTGAGGTTGAACAAAGTTTTAGGGCGCCTGGGTGGCTCAGTTGGTTAAGCGACTGCCTTCGGCTCAGGTCATGATCCTGGAGTCCTGGGATCGAGTCCCACATTGGGCTCCCTGCTCAGCGGGGGGTCTGCTTCTCCCTCTGACCCCCTTCCCTCTCTTGCTATGTCTCTCATTCTCTCTCTCTCAAATAAATAAATAAAATCTTAAAAAAAATGATATCCTATTTATGAAGTTGAACAAAGTTTTGGTATGTGCCAAGATGTAATTCCCACAGGTTGAATTCTACCTTCATTCCTTTGAAAACATTCAGATTATAAGCTGTCATACAATGAAATTGACCAAAAGTTCTGCAGAAAAAGTAGTTCTGCAGGTCAAATTATTCTGAACAAAACAATCATTACTCCTTAAACGAAACCTGAAAATTCTTGCCTTCTGGTTCCTGCTTAAGCTGTTTCTACCTACCAGACTGTCCTCTTGATATTGATGGTTGCATAAGCAAATCATATCGTTCATTCAACAAACATTTACTGAAACCGTGTTCTACGCAAGACATCGATCTGGGTGGTGGATGATGAACAAAAGACAAAATGCCTACACTCGTGGAATTTCCATGAACGTGGAAAGAGATGGATGATATCAAGTTTACATGGCCATATCAAGGTAAGACTTGGTGAGAGGACGTCCAAGCTACTCGTCCCATGCTTAGGATCCATTTTTTGCCACTATATTCTCCCACACACACCTGTCCCCATTTCACTGACCTGCCCCAGCACCAGGTGGCCAAGGAAAGAAGCCACCTGGCAGGCACAGGACCAGCTTTTTGTCAACACAGCAGTCAGCTCATTCCTCCACAGGGAATTTCTTGCTGGTGGACATCCCTGTGAGACTCAAGGATGCTTTGGGCCCATTTCCAGAGGTCTATCCACATGCCCCTTCCAGACTTTTGGGTCTCCAATCTTCTAGTTTTACTCGTTATAGGCTCCTGACAAATAGTGAAGCTACTTGTTTCTGCCCAAAAGTGTGTGTATATCCATACCTTTCAGGGCAATTCTGCCTCCATACAAATTGGACAGTCAAGCATCCTGCTCACAGCTATACCTGCTGCAGGAAGTCTCCTTCTCCAATGACTTTAGGCGAACACCAGCACATCGTGCAAACCCATCTGGGAACCAAGCCTGCATTTTTTTTCCTGAAAGTAGGTTGTACCTTCCCTACCTCTGCCCCATGATGTCATAGGTGTAAGTTGGAGGAGAGGTATTGGTGAATGCCATGGACATCTGGGCTATGTGTTTATATAATATACTATGTCTTCTGGACACAGTCCCAAATATACTTGGCCTGAGCCCAAATACACCTTTTCATTACACAATAGATTGCTACTGTGCCCACCCCGTTTTATGACACAGGATTCAGATTATGAAGAACAGTTCCATTTGCACAGTCACTTGATGACCTGCAGGCAAGCGCTCAATTTCTACAAGGGCCAAGTAGCACCCCCAGGAGGCTAATTTACAAATGACAAGTGATTCTCTGTCACAGAAGGCAGGACCTTGCTCCAGAACTTTAGACGTCTACAATGTAACCTTCCAAAGGGCTTTCCAGAGATGCCACAGAGTTTGTGCCTTCAGATTACGCTTACTCATTTGGCCCAAACTCCAGATCGGTTGCCGCATAGTTGGGACCTTAGTGGAGAAAAGAAATTCTCAGGCATTTCCAATTCTCATCTCCTGCAGGCAAAGCAGTCCTCTGTAACGCAAGGCCACCCTCCAAAGAACTTCAGGTGCTGGGTGTTAGAAGCAAAAACACACCAAAATGTGAGACAGGGTGCACAAAAAAAGGGAGAAAGAGAGTTGAGAGGATCTGAGGGGAACACCATCGTAACCCGCCATGTCTGCTGTGTCCACCATGGTCCATTATATTTTGCCAGACAGGTGGAATGCACAGGGGTATAATGGAGACCACCAGCACCACAACTTTAAATCTTTCAGGGTAACCCTAGCAACTTCCCCTGGGATGTAGTATTACTTCTGATATTCTGTCTTGATCCAGGGAAGCAGCACTTTTTACTACATAGCTCTTACTCCATAGATCAGGGAATCAGGGTGAGGCTTCTGCCACCTACTAAGTAAACTGATTCTAATTACACACTCAGGAACTGCAGGCATGACAAGAGCCTTTGAACCACAAAGGAGACTTGGCCCTAAACTCAGTTTATCACATGACCTCTATTAGCTCCAAGTGAGGGATCATGATGGCACTTCTGGGTCCCAGATATTAGTCTCCAATAAAGCCTCCCATCCAGAAGTCTCTGAAAAGTCTTGAGTATTTCTCTCTTTCTCCAGGTCTCTTGACTTCAGGTCCATCTGAAAAAAATTTGGGAGATATTTATGATTTATTATATTACAGTTAATTGCAAGAACCTTCTTCTAGAACAGTGTTTCTCAACTGTGGTCCTGTTGACATTTGGGATTGGATAATTCTCTGTTGTGGGGGACTGTCCTGTGCATTATGGAATGTTTAGCAGTTTCCTTGGTTTCTACCCACTAGATGTCAGTGGCATCCTGCTCCCCCCAACCCCAGTTGTGACAACCCAAAATGTCTTTGGACATTGCAAAATATCCTTTGAGTGCAAAAATGTCCCCAATTGAGAACCCACATTGCTAGAGGACCCAGCCTCCTTTCAATCAACAGACTCTGGGTCTGCAAACCGACTTAGATCTGGAAATTGGGTGAAGGACCATGATTTTCCAACGCAGTGCTGACATCAGCTTTCTGCTTGCCAGCTCATATTTTTAAATTATGATTATTTCACCAGCTGGGTAGCTGGCAGTGGGCTCTTCACATAGCTAACACTCTCATTAGCCATAGCCACAGGGCCCTCTAAGGTCAAGGCATCCAGCTTGCTACTCCAGCCTTGAAGCCCATGTTAGGAATTACATGTGTCTTGTCTCTAAGGACCAAGAGCTGTCACCTGGCTTTTGCCACTCCAGACTCCCATGATTCCCAGGGAGCCTGTTTCCATGAAATATCTCCTATCATCCTTCTAGACTGGAATGGTGAAATGCTTTCCCTGAGTGAGCAGTTTGGAGTCACATTCATAAAGTTTTTATGAAGGTCCTTCAGGAAGACATCCACAGTGGTTTGTTTGTCCTCCTCCCCTTGTCCCTAACTCCTGATTCCTGGAGATCACATTTCAAAATAAGCCACCTGCATCAGGCCTTTGTTTCAGATGTGTCTTTTGAGGAAACAGGCTAAGACTCCTGTTATCAAGATTGACCCTAGGGGGTGCCTGGGTGGCTCAGTCCTTAAGCATCTGCCTTTGGCTCAGGTCATACGTCCAAGAGTCCTGGAATCGAACCCTTCAGCGGGAGGCCTGCTTCTCCCTCTCCCTCTGCTGTTCCCCCTGCTTGTGTTCTCTCTCTCTCACTCTGTCAAATAAATAAATAAAATCTTAAAAAAAAAAAAAAGAGTAACCCTAGGAAGCAGACCCTCAAGGTAGGATTTTGTGGCTGGATCATTCACTAGCCATTTGAGAATAAGACTCCCATTGCTTGTGGTAAGTGGGGTGGTGATAACCCCTTGGATGTAGATACAGGCAAAAGTTATTTGTGGTGCTTGAATGTTATGGGGACAATAATAATTATACAGATTATGGAGTGGCCTGGTCTTTGCTAAGTGCTTTTAGAAATCTGGAAAAGGGGAAGAATCAAGAAGCTCAGGTCATTCACTATCAACTTAAGTCATGGAGTGAGATCCTGAAGGGCTCTCTGGCACGTTAGGATGCCCTGCATATTACACAGCCACAGAAGAGACTGCTTAAAATTAGACCCAGGCTCTGGTTGTTAAGGGACAGAGCTATAAAAGAATCTGTCTAGTTGATGCGTTTAGGCTTGTTTATACCTCTGCCTTACATCAAGAATCTTAGCTGGGACTCTCTTAAAGAGGGAACTGAAGAAAAGGGCTAGTGGAGGTGGTTTATTTTGGAATGTGAACCTCATGAAGCAGGACTAAGGGATCAGGATAGTAAAACAGAGGAATAGGGGTAGGACCTTCACACAAGCCTTATGAAATGAATCTCCAAACTGTCTGCTCAAGGAAGAATGGAAAAAGCATTTACCCCTTGGCTCCTATCCTTTGTCAGTCAGAGATTCCTAACAAGGAATGTTAACTCCCCTGCGTTTCTGGATCACGCATGAGTTAGTTCCACATGGTTTCTGTGGGATGTCGCACTTCATGGTGTCGCAGAAGCCCCAGGGCAGGAAGCAAGAGACGCAAGACATGGTCAGCTCACATATGCCCAAAAGGGTTGAAACCTTTACGTAACTCTTCCCCAGAGTAATGGCTAGAGTAAGAATGGGGGCCCCGAAAGTTTAAAGTAATGCACAAAATATACCTGATACAGCCAGGAAAGACAGTGTTTCAGGGAATGGGAAATGATAAATTGTGTCCAATGCTGCTAATAAGTAAGATGAGGACTGAGAGTTAACCTTCAACAACATTGGAGGTCATGGTGACCTTGACAAGAGCAGTTCTAATGGAGGAATGGGGGCCAAAGGCTGATTCATCCTCCTAGACTCAGCTTCTCTTCAATATGACTATGAAAAAATAAGGCCCAAGATAGTAACACCCTCAATTTCTGCCATGTAACATTCAAATCTATCTTGGCAATCATCTTTGGCTTCTTCCCTTTAGTTGCAAGAAAGGAGGCAGTCCTCTTCCTGTCCAAGGGCTAGCCTGTCCTCTCCCAGCTTCTCAGGGTCTTCAGCCTCTTCATTATTCGCTTTTCCTTCTATGAATAAAAAGGATGGAGAACAGGAAGCATTTAAACATGTTCAGGTCTTCCCCAGCTCCACATTCCCTTCTAGATACAACTTGCTTTTCTTTCCCTAACTTACCTTGAAAGAGCTTCTACCTTCACTATCTCTGTGTTCTTACCCCCCACTTGTCACTTCCTCACCATCTGATTCCTACCCCCCGCCTCCACTACACCACCAGGGCTCTTGCCACACTGAATAATGACCTCACTGTCATTCCACCTTCTCTGTCTGATATTTCCTTCCTTCTCTGTCTGAACCTCTTTACAGCATTTGATTCCTTTGACCGTTTCCTCCTTCCTGACACACTCTCTTCCATTTGCTTCTTTGACAATGCATTCTCCTGGCTTTTTTCCTACCTCTCTGCCCCCTTCTACCCCCCCTTTCACCCCCTCTCCCCACTTCTTTGAAGTCTCTTTTTCCTCTGCTTAGACTACAGGGTGTTTCTGTCTCTGGTTTCCCTTGCTTCTGACTCCTTGGTTCTCCTCCAGTGAGCTCATTCCGTCTTCTGGCTTCCACTACCATTTCTCTATGCTGGTGATTCCCAAATCCATACCCCACATCCAAATCAGTCTTCTGCATGGCCCAGTGGATGTCTGCACTTGCATGTCTTCAAAGCACCTTGAATTTCAGCTTGACTCGAACAGAACGCAAAACTTCACCCATTCACACTCACCAAACTACTCTTCTTGTTGAGCTCCTTACCTTGTTAAATAGTGTCACCATCCCTCCACCAGGATCATCCTGGCCCTTGTCTCTCTCTCTCTTTCTCTCTCATTTCTCTCATCTAATAAATGAACCAATCTTGTCAACACTAAGTTCTAAATTACTCTAAGATCTATCCAGTCCTTGCCATGCACACAAGCAGACAAATGTCAGCTCGTACATGCTATCACAGCTACAAGGGGTGTTATAGCCAGTGTTCATTTTGATGGCCAGTGGCCCTAAAGCACTGATTGTGAAGTATTAATATCATCTTTATCTACCACCTCTCTCCCAGTACAGGCCACCACCAGGTATCGCTTGGATTGGAGCATGACTCCCTGCTCTTCCTGCTTTCAGTCTCTGATTCATTCACTACTCATCATCAGCCAGAGTAATGTTTCTGAAATACAAATCTGTTCATATCATTGCTCTACTTAAAATCTGTTGCTGGCTTCTTATGTTCTCTATGCCTATAAAACTCTTCCTTTTTTTTTTTTTTTTCCAACTGGCTAACTTATATTGAGACTTAAGACTTCAGCTTAGACATCAGCTCCCCTGAAATCCTTCTTTGACTGCCCACTCAAGTCTTGGTTGCCCCCCCCATTTCTCTCATGATATACTCTGTTTCCTTGATTGAGACAAGTTGGCCAACACTCTCTCTTTCTTTCTTCATTTCACATTCTATCTGTAATCCATGCCGCTAAGGCTTTCATCCCCACCACTCTACTGAAGCCACACACATCAAAGTCACCATCTTGCCAAACCCAGTGATGAATCTGCTGTTCTCATATCCCTGGACTTCTCAGCCGCATCTGATGCTGTTGGCCACAACTTCCACCTTGAAGCACTTTGCTCACTTGGCTTTTGGGAGACTGTCTCAGTTTTCTTCCTACTTCACTGTCAGATCCTTATCAACCTCCTTAGCTCCTCTACCAGGCCTCTAAGTGTTGGAGTCCTCAGCCTTCTTCTCTTTTCTCTATGTTCATCTCCCACCCCAGACAATGCCATCTAGCCTCAGGGCTTTGAATACATTTATATGCTGATGACTCCCAAATGTACATCTCCAGACCTGACCTTTACCCTGAGCTCTAAATGCTCTATCCAATTACTATTTGACATTTCCATTTAGATGCCTAATGGCATCTTTTCCTTAATATACCTGGAATAGATTGAACAGTGGTCCCCAGAAAGATAGGTCCACATCCTAACCCTCAGAAATTGTAAACATCATCTTATTTGGAAGAAAGTTTCTTTGCCAATGTAATTAAGCTAAAGATCTCAAGATATGATCATCCTGAATCATCCGAGTGAGTCTTAAATCCAGTGACATGTTCTTTTATAAGAGATAGAGGAAGAGAAGATAGAGACACAGAGCAGAAGATGTAGAAAGTTGGAGGCAGAGAGTGGAGTTGCACAGCCACAAGCCAAGCATGCCTGAAGCCACTGGAAGCCAGAGGAGACAAGAGATGGATTTTCCCCTAGAGCCTCCAGAGGAAGCATGGCCCCGCCGACATCTTGATTTCTGACTTCTGGCCTCCAGAGCTATGAAAGAGCAAATTCCTGTTGTTTGAAGCTACCAAGTTTATGGTAATGAGTTACAGCAGCACTAGGAAACAAATAGCATCATGCCCAAATAGTATTTTTGATTTCCTCTCCCAAACTTTTTCTCCCCCATCTTCCTCATATCAGCCAAGTGTGCTAAAAGCCACCTTATTCCTCAGGTCTAAACCCCGAGGAGTAATCCTTGGTTCCTCTCTTTCTCTCCCACCTCACATCCATAAGCTGTATCCTCTCTATTTTTTTAAAAATGACCCCAACCCTAATCTCTTCTTATCAAACCAGCTGTTACCACACGGTTTCAGGTTGATGCCAGGTTTCCTCTAGACTGTTGCCTTCACCTCCTATGTAGTTCCCTGGTTTCCTTCTTCCTTGAACAACTGCAGGGCACTCCTAAACTCAGACACAATCTCGTCTATGATTGAAACCTCCAGTGGTTTCTCAAGTCCTCAGACCAACCATGGTACCAAAATGGGCTCACGGGCCCCAAGTGGTCTGGCCTTTGCTACTGCCCAACTTCATCCCCACTACACTCCCTCTTGGCCACTCCTCCAGCTGCTCAGCTCACCTGTCTGTTCCTCGAGAGCACCAAGCTTCTCCCACACACAGGTGCTTACACCTGCCACTTCCTCTGCTTGAAAGGCTCTTTTCCAAGGTTCTCCCATGGTCTGTTTCTCTCATCCATTAGACCTCTCTCCTCCAGAGTCTTCCCTAGACACCCTATCTAAAATGACACATCTTTTTGTCATCTATCCTGCTAAACCAGTATACTTTCTTCATAGTACCAACTATCTAAAGTCATATTATCATATGCTTACTCAGTTATTGAGTGTCTCCCCTACTATGACGTAAGCTCTGTGAGGGAAAGGGCTTTGCCTGTTCTTCGAACAACCCTCAGAGTCTAGAACAATACTTGGCATACAGTAGACCCTTAAGATATAATTGTTGACTGTTCAGATAAATGAATTTTAACTGCCTCTTTATCTGTCCTTGAGCATATCTGTTCTTAGGCATATGTGTTAAATCTTTGGATCTATAAATGAATATTTTCTTGATTAAATCAGCTGGAAGAAATCTCTCCCTCCTCCGAACTCATACATGACATTCCTTCATATGCCAACACATTAGCCTATCTTTGAGGCAGTTCATTCATATATGCCCTTTCTCTCGTTGACTATAAATTCCTTAAGCTCAGGACCACAATCTCTCTATCTTTAGTTCCACACAACAGAGTTTGTCATACATTACAGAGAGTGGTACTTCAATAGATATTTGGTGACTGAATGAATGAATGAATAAATGACTAAAAAGGACATAATCTGCCAACTTATAAACTTCCACATGCTTAAGACTGTTGAATTCTTTCAGATTTGTCCCAGATCTGTTATTAGCTCTCCACCAAATCCACCACTTGAGGTATTAGAGTATCAAAAACTTCATTCCTTCCCTCTGAGCACTGAGTACAAGAGGCAGCAAGTAGCAAAACACTCATGATACCCATGGGCCTATTGGACTCTTTTTTGGCCACTAACACACTTAATTTGGTGTAGTTTAGCACATTACAAGATTGTTCAAGAGTACTATAAACGATGTCAGACACCATGAGAAACCACTTCAGAAAATCATTGCCTGTAGCCGGATCAAAAGGTGAACACCTGGAAACTAGCAATGCTAGAAAAACAGAATAATCATTTTTTCCCTCTACCCTTTAGATATTTGCACCTTTTTGCTCTAAGGAATGTCTATATTAACTTAAATTTTAAACTTCTATAATATAGTTATAAGGTGTTTGTATAATAAGAAAACACTTTGGCATCTGATTGAAGAAGAATTATCCTGGGTTCTCTCACTCCTCTGCAAAGATTCTGGGCTATTTTCGCATCATTTTATTTATTCACGTCATTTGTTCAAATTATTCTATTCTGATGTTATTTCCAACACAAAGATAGTCATATTTAGCCAAATTATCATCATCATCTTGAATTTCCAATAAGTGAACTTAATTGAACTTTATATATTTTAACTCAAATATTTTAAATTGACTTTAAAAAGCAACGTGGCAATGTTTAACTGCTTTGAGCCTCCTACTTAGGCAAAATGCAGGGCTCAGAACATGATGCTTTTACATCTTTATATTTTTCTTTCTTTTTTTTTAAGATTTTATTTATTTATTTGACAGAGAGAGACACAGTGAGAGAGGGAACACAAGCAGGGAGAGCGGGAGAGGGAGAAGCAGGCTTCCCGCTGAGCAGGGAGCCCGATGTGGGGCTCGATCCCAGGACTCTGGGATCATGACCTGAGCTGAAGGCAGACGCTTAAGGACTGAGCCACCCAGGTGCCCCTATATTTTTCTTTCTATCTCAGAAGACAGTTGCAAAAAACACGTGGTCGAACAGAGTTCTTATATGAATGACAGTTAACGCACCCCATTTTAATCCAATCATTTATTCCTTGGAGTGTTTGCTTACTCACTACTACCTCTTTAGAGCCTCACAAAATGATAAATGTGGTCAAGATGGCCTCACCTCGGCTGTCAGGATGCCTGGGAAAGGTAACTTACACTAAACTGTGGGTAGATATCCAGCCAGCATCTGGCCATAAGACGTATCTGCAGCAGCTTTGCTCACCAAGAGATACTAAAGCTGGACTTTCTTAAAGTAGTGTGGGAAAAGGAAATGAGATGTGGGAAAAATTAAAACTTTTTTTGGTCGTTTTATAGCTTGAACGTGGTTTATCTGAAATTTTGTGAACTTGATATGCTATTGTGTTAATGCATCAAGTCTGCAAAGTTCAAAAAGAGATGGTTTGTTTGAAATTATGGCACCAAAATGTGTTTCCACTTAGGATTTTACAAAACAAATGCTTTGGAGATTTGGAGAAGGGCATAGCACGGAAAGAAAGATCTTTCACATTTTATGTTAACATTCACTTCTCAGTGCTCAGAGGAATTCGGCCCAGTATGCTGTGACAATCACATTCGTGAAGCCCCGTTTGGATTCATCTCAGTCTTGAGGGGAACATCCAAAAATGCCCAGGAGAGTTTTTTTCTTCTGAAAAGTGAACCTGCTTCACTCTGAAGACACTTCTTAAATAAGATTGTTACTTTCTTGAAATGTTACTAGACTGGAATATATTATGAGTTATATATGCCTGGACTCCCTTGTTTAAAAAATGTAAAACTATGAAATTAATCAACTGATCACAAATGTGTTTCCAAGTGGACAGTTTTGTCCCAAGATATTTTTTCCTAGTTTATATTGAATGACCTGCAATATAACAGATAAAAAAAATAGGTGTGTGTGCAAATATGTGTGTATGGTGGGGGGGGATGCTTTGTGTGGTTGGTATTCATTCATTCATTCATTCATTCATTCCTCCACCTGCACACCATTCACAGAGGGACTGGGAGGGAAGAGCTGCAGAATGTTGGAGAGGGAGAGATGACAACGAAGGGCACTGGCACTTGATTTTTCAAGTCCGTTCTGCTGAGAATACATCCCAGTGCTCTTCAGAATCTCTCCCCTCTACTGTGCAGCTTTAAAAGGCTGAAAGATAAACACATAAACAGAAGCTCTTTGTAAAGATATATTTCCTAAACTTGTCATTCACATCTGAGCTTCAGAATTTTTGGCCTAGTATCACTAGCCTGTTAGTTACTTAATCCTTTTTAGCTTATTTGACACACACAAAAAACCAAATAAACATAAAACACCTTAAATGAAATAATTTTGTTAAGGGGAAATTTCTTTCACTGCCATACATAGATGTGCTTCTTAAACATATATTTTTATATCTGTATATTTTATATATTATATTGGCATTATATTTACATATAAATATATAACAATATATTTATTACATACTTGATATAATAAATATAGTAATACACTGTGCATATAGTAATATATTTATTATGTAAATATATTTATTAATATACTATAATATGTTTATATTATATTTACATGTAATATCTATTTTTCTGAAATATGACATATTAAAAAGATAAATATTCAGAAAAGGTTTGCCACCTGAAAGTCACTCTGGTGTGACTCTGAGACTCAGCAAAGGAACATCTCTAGCTTTCTTGAACCCAATGTTCTCAAACTTACTCGACCATATGTACCTGTCAGTATGTCCAGAACATAATTTGGCCGATGCTGAAGCAGAACATTTCTTTGGTTCCTTACAAGTCAAAATTTTGTAACAGGAAAAGGAGTTATACTTGGAAATACTCCCGTAACTTCAGGAGAAAGTTAACATGGAGTGAGTTTGAATTCTGATCCTTCCCATGCTACGTGACTCACCCACCAAATAAGGGAGAGAGGCAAGATATTCTTTGCCATGTCTTACAAATGAAACTTAACTTCTTTGATTGATATATATGAGATACAAACCCAACAGCATAGCCAAAAAAGTACATTGCTGGCAAAACAACATGACAAAGGATAGCATGAGGTTCACGAGGAGAGAATGCTAAGAAATGTTCAGTTCCCCCAAATATTGAAACCTGGGCTTCACTATGCATGCATTTCTCCAACTGCCACAGTCCTCACCAGCAGGATCCCAATGGACTCCAGGGCGAAGTCTAACATGGAAAGCTGCTTGTTTGCACCTGCCGGGATATGACCTTAAGTAAAGGAAATAGGTTTGGCGAGTTGAGGATGTATTTCTTAGGAGAATAAGGAAGATGAGCTTGCCCTTCTGAGAGGCATGCAGTCCAGGTGTGCAATTCAGAACAGGGAGCTTTGAGATCTTCAGCTGTATTTTGAATTCTTACTCCCATCCACCAAGTTCAAGTTTAAGGTGGGGAAGAATGATAGGTGGGAGTGATGGAAGGAGCAAGGCCCGCAGGTAGAAAAAGGAGCTGCCGAATCACTCCATCTTCACTACCAGTCACCTGAGATGGACATCAATGCTAGCTTTGTCCTAAATGAAGGCTTAGGTCAAACAAAGGCCTCTTGCAACACACCTACAGCTTTGGTTAAGTTTCTTTATTATTCACCACTGAATGGGACATGAATTCAATATGCTCTCAAAAGGAAAGGGCTTGGTGAGCTGAAGCTGTCTGAGTTTTCCTTGGAGCTTTTTTATTAAAGTCCTGATGATTGCTGGCCTACAGAGCAGGTAGAATATAGGGCCATGCTTTGTAATGCACAGCATGTGAACTCTACGGCAAACCATGCCATTTTAAATAACAAGTAGGGGAAAACTGGCTTTTAATTATTTCACTATTAAGCTCTAAAGTTTATTTTACTAAATACCATTGTTAATGTTCTAAGTTGACGTAACTTTTGAACAAAGGAAATATCTTATGTTGATGACTGTAAAGAATCACACGCATATCCATTCTCATAGTCTCCCAAAGTTAAAGGTACAATATGAGATACACCATTGAATACATAATAGAATCCTTGAATGGTTCAATGGATGGCTTGAATTAATAAAAACATAGGGAAATTATTCTTTAAAACCATGAATTCACAACTACAAAGCTTATTTTTGCTTTGCTATTATTAATACAATAAGAAGTTTTACTTTGACCTTGGAATCACAAACGTGGAAAACATTAACAGTATTATATTTACATGTTCTGAGCCTCTCTTTTTCTGTATTAAACTGAGGCTTCTGATAAGTTCGGAGGAGTCCCTGTGGCACCAAATAAAACTAAACAATGCATACAGACTAAGATCAAGGAGGTCTAGTGAACCAAAAGATTCCAGCTCCTCGATAAAAGGAAGTCTGTTTGAAACCACTGGCAATTATTAATGTTTTAAAACTATAATTTAAGGAATCATTCTTTGTAAAAATAAATATTAATGTTTTGGAAAATCTGTCCTTTATAATGTGCTATATAGCAGGGTTTTCAAAGACATTTCAGACTCAGGATGTTGATAAAAATGTCCTCCTACTATTAACCTAGCCTTTTTCCTTTCGCCAGGGTATGATTCAACTGTCTAAGGATGAATTAGAAGGCGGCAGGTGTCTTTAATGTAATAGCACATCCCTCATAATAAAATAAGCCACCTTTTAAAATGTTATAATTTTTCCTTGAATTTAATACTTAAGGTCCGGTTTTGGCAACATAAAATAAAACGAGATTTTTGTCTTGCCCATAGTCAGTTATTCTCCTCTGGGGTAACAGAGTAGCAGTTTGTTGCAAATGGTGAGTTTTGCAAGGTTTCTCCATAACATTGCAACAGGAGCACTGCGGGTGGGGTCACAGACAAGAGAGGAAGACACAGCGCTGGCTTTCTCTTGCTTTACAGTCTAAATAGGCCAGTAGCCATGAATCATGCTTTCATGGAACATACTCCAGAGACAGGTATATCACAAAGAGAAGTAACGAGGAAGCAACTGCCCTGGTCATCTGATCGTGGTATGTCCAGCAAGTATTCGATACTAGCCTTCCCCAAATAGGATAACAGGCTGGAGACTTGGTCTGAAGCCTATCACAGCCTGAAAAGCCCTTGCGTGAATCCAAGCGTCTGTAAATATTGTTGACTTCAGCTCAGTGGTTCTTTAGATTTCACGTTTTCTTAGGTTTCCTGCTGAAATGACCACTTTGGGAAAGCTTGCAGGATGAACCACATTTCTGAAGGTAATTTCTGTCAGAGAAATAAAAGATACAGAAATAAAAATAGAAATAAATAAGTAAAAATGAATCTGTAAGTCTTAAAAAGGGTATTTCCTTTTCAGGCTGGTTAAAGTATATGCAATTCTAAAATATCAAACTGGAATGATGTTGACAAATTATCAAGATGGGTTTCCAGCTTAGTTGGTCTTTAGATATATTACAGAGATAGTGCTTCATTAAGGGAAGGTGAGGGCTGAGTCAATTTTTTGGTTGCAAAGGTTGGTAAATGTTGATTTCTTAATGGCCAAAGTAAGCCATCTCCTAAAAACAAACAAACACAACAAAAGTAACAGTTTGGATTGACCTCCTTATTCTCAAAAAGGATGTTTTCATTCTGAAAGTGTATATACTTATGGTAATTGACATGTTCTGTTGATTTACTTGACAATTGGTAATGGGCCCCAAGTTACCAGGATAATCTAACTCCTTCTGAAACTCCCTAAATGGAGATATTTTCAGACATCTGGGGTTATAGTTGCCATCAGTTTCTGGTGTCCTTTAGAATAGTTTTTTTTTTTGTACTCAAAAGACTGTTCCTCAATTTATTTTTGGTTTAAACAATTAGTGTCCAATTTACCTAAGGAAAATTTTAAACTTAAAAATCTCTTTAGTCCATGTATAAGTATAGCAAATGTTAACACGTTTTTAAAAGGGATTTCAAATAATGTTCGGTCTCATTAGTTAAACACCTTCAAACACTTTAAACTTGACTTATAAATTTAGTATATTTCTGTTTTAAGTACTTCAATTATCTGAATTATAGAAACCCCAGTATATACTTACATAGCTTTTATATGTTTGTACATGAAATTTAAAGACGTGGTGACACCGAAGTTCTCTTAGATGATACAATATTGTATATGACTTTAGTAAGATTTCATTTTAAAAACGCAAGTCTAAATAAAGTGACCAATCATCTTAAACTGAGGGATGTCCAGGATGCAGGAATTTCAATTTAAAAACAAAGTCAGTCTTGAGCAAATCAGGACAAATTGGTCATCTCAAGTAAAAAATCACACAATTACAAATTTTCAATCGAAGTTACAAGACTGTCATTCCAAGTAGGTCAAGTACATAAAATAACAAATATGAATGGTTTACTTCTTAACCTCTGAATATTAATACTTCAATTTTAATCATTGTAATCTTTTCTATACTAATTCTGAATCTTCCCAGAGTTAAAAGATTCTCACCCACTAAAAGAAGTCTATTACCATCCCAGGTAATTTAGGTTACCTGGAAACATATTTGGGTCTGGATGGGAACTGGATTTTTGTTAAAGACCCTGATGAGTCTCTGGGCGCCTGGGCGGCTCAGTTGGTTAAGCGACTGCCTTCAGCTCAGGTCATGATCCTGGAGTTCCGGGATCGAGTCCCGCATCGGGCTCCCTGCTCGGCGGGGAGTCTGCTTCTCCCTCTGACCCTCCTCCCTCTCATGCTCTCTGTCTCTCATTCTCTCTCTCTCAAATAAATAAATACGTCTTTAAAAAAAAAAAAAAAAGATCCTGATGAGTCTCACTGAATCTTGTTTTACGGTTGAAATCTCCTGGGCTCATCATATAGGTAAGCTCAATGGCACTAATTGTTAGGAAAATGCAAATAAAAACCTCAGTGAGCTATTAATTCACATCCATTAGGATGGCCACTATCACAAGCAAACAATAACAAGAGTTGGCAAGAATGTGGAGAACTTGTGCACTATTGGGGAAATGTGAGATGGTGCAGCTACAATGGAAAACAGTATGACAGTTCTTCAAAAAAAAAAAAAAATTACTGTATGACCCAGCAATTTTACTTCTGGGTATATACACCAAAGAATTGAAAGCAGGGTCTCCCAGAGTTATTTGAACACCCATGTTCATGACAACATTATTCATAATAACCCAAAGTGGAAGTAACCCATGTGTTCATCAATGGATGAATGGATAAACAAAGTGTGGAATACACATATCATGGAATATTACTCAGCCTTAAAAAGGAAAGGAATTCTGATACATGCTTCAACATGGATGAATCCTGAGGACATTATGCTAGGTGAAATAAGCCAGTCACAAAAAGACAAATATCATATGATCTTATTTATATGAGGTACCTAGAGTAGTCAGACTCATAGAGACAAAATGTCAAATGGTGGTTTCCAGGAGCTGGGAGTAAAGGGAATGGGGAGTTGACATTTAATGGGTATAAAGTTTTGGTTTTGCAAGATGAAAAGAGTTCTGAAGAATGGTTGAATAACAATGTAAGCATACTTAAGATTACTGGACTGTATGCTTAAAAGTGCTTGCTGTGACAAGTCTTATGTTGTGTATTTTTTAGATTAAAATTTTTAAAAATTAAATTTGTTTTTGGTTGTGTTAAGAATCAAAATGTTCTATAATGAGAAGCATTGATGAGGATGTGTAGAAATAAGAACCCTCATGGCCTGCTGGTGGGGAAGTAAAATGGTGCAACCACTTTGGAAAACACTCTGGCAGTTCCTCAGATGAGGAACTCCCATAGGAGGATATGTCAGTAGTAAATTGTCACCAATTTGCCAAACTTATAAGTCAGTAGAAACTTCCCAAACTGGAAAACAAAGAGCAATTAGACCAAAAAAGATGGAACAGAACATTCAAGGACCGTTGGACAGCTACAAAAGATGTAATATATGCATGATGGAAATACCAGAAGGAGAAGAGAGAAAGGAACAGAAGACATTTTTGAAACGATAATGACTACGAATTTCCCCCAAATTACTGTCGGACACCAAACCACAGATCCAGGAAACTCAGAGAATATCAAGCAGGGTAAAGGCCAAAAATACTACATTTAGGCATATCATATTCTAACTGCAGAAAATCCAAAGATTAAGAAAAAAAATCTTATCTTGAAAGAAGCCAGAAGAAAAATGAATAAAATGTTGGTCCATGCTACAACCCGGATGAACCTTGAAAACGTCATGCTGAGTGAAAGAAGTTAGTCACAAAGGCCACCTAGCCTATGAGTCTACTCATACGAAAGTCCAGAACAGGACAAATTTATAAAGACAGAAAGTAGATTAGTGGTTGCTTAGGGCTGGGGGAGAGTGATGGGAGATGAGGTGATGAAAATGCTCTAAACTTGACTGTGGTGGTGGTTGCATCTATCTGTGAATACACTAAAAACCACTGAATTGAACATTCTACATGGATGAATTGTATCATAAGGGAATTTTATGTCAATGTCAATAAGGCTGTGAAAAATGCTTTTGTTAAATGTGAGGGTGGTTGTTCTGAGAGCCCATACTGTCTAGTTCCTTGCCTGCCCACAGAAATCTGAAACCAATCCAGGTTGAGTCCTTGATTAGATTTTGCATTTCTCTGGCTCATGATTTATACACGTTCTTTTTTTTATATATAAAGGTTTTATTTATTTTTATTTGAGAGAGAGCGAGCGAGCACGAGCAGGAGGAAGTGCAGAGTGAGATGGACAAGCAGACTCCCTGCTGAGTGGGGAGCCCAATGCAGGGCCTGATCCCAGGACCCTGAGATCATGACCTGGGCCGAAGCCAGATCCTTAATCAATTGAGCCACCCAGGGGCCCTTACATATGTTCTAAAATACTGAAGACCTTTGGATCCCATGAAAACCTTAGACATACAAATGCATTTTCTATCTAACCTGATGGAATCTTGCATTCTTTCCTATTCTTGAGACTTAGAACTCTTAGGGAACTTTAAAATAATATCCAAAGAATTCTGGAGACCTCACCTAGGCTTGCCACCACCACACACAAGACCCTTCTATTACCACCTGTGATATATCAGTTGAAACATCAGTTATTCCTAATGTGCTTTTCTGTGGCCAAAGGATAATTTTCAAATAATATTAATTCTCTGAATCACCAATTTGCCAAACTTATAAAATTCACCCAAATTCCTTAAAATTTGATTATTTTGCCTATACTAAAGTTTACATAAATTAGTAATGGAGGGGATGATTTCTATAGCTTTGACAAGAATGTTATATTTGTCAGGAGCCAGAGATCACAGGGTAATTTAGTCTCATGAACATACTTAATATTCAGAAAAGGAACCAAAAGCCATAAATGGGTATATGTGACCCTGAGATTTATGACTTTTAATTCATATAGAAATGTTGTAGTTTGCACTGTTATTGGCTGAATTATACCCCCCAAATTCATAAGGTGAAGCCCTAGCCCCCCAATTGTGACTGTATTTGGAGGTGGGACCTGTAAGCAAGTAACTAAGGTGAAATAAGGTCATAAGGAAGGGACCTTAATCTGATAAGGCTAGTATCCTTAGAAGAAGAGGAAGAGCTCCCAGGAGTGCTCCCAAACAGAGGAAAAGCCATGTGAAGACAACGAGAGGGGGCCAGAAAATCCTACCAGAAACCAACCCTGCCAACACTTTTATCTTAGATTTCTAGCTGCCAGAATTGTGAGAAAATAAATTCCTGTTGCTTCAGCCACCCAGTCTGTGCTGCTGTGTCCAAGCAGAATGATACAATACCAATTTTTAAAAATTATTCTGATGACTTATTCTATTTTGATAAACCTTTTAGCCCTTTTTAGGATTATTTCACCATTTTCCCAAGTCACATGGCAACTTCAGTGTGTTGTGTTTATCAATTGGAGGCCAAAATTTAATATGCAATCTGGTGGTCCCTTATCTTCCTAGTTATTTTTATACTTGTTTTTGCCTTACTTTTTTTCATCTTTTAGCATTCTTTAAGGATTTGTTACCACTTTACTCTTTCTTGAATAATTCTTTTTTCAAAATTAACTTATTTCTTTGAGAGAGAGAAAGAGTGGGGGGAGGGGCAGAGAGAGAGAGAGAGAGAGAATCCTCAAGCAGACTTCCTGCTGAGCTCGGCGCCCGCCGCAGGGCTCGTTCCCAAGATCCTGAGATCATGACCTGAGCAGAAACCAAGAGTTGGAGCTCGGTATATGTGCTGCTGAAGTGAGCACAAGAGTTGGAGCTGAATTAACTGAGCCATCCAGGCACCCCTTGAATAATTCTTTATTTATGGCTAATGTATTTCAACTTTGTATTTTGAATTTCTACTCACACATTGGAATCCGCTCTTAGCATCTTCACTTCATTTCTGCGTAATAACATATTGTCCAGACGACATAACCCCATGGTTCCTGTTAGAAAGCAAGATTTCAGCAAATCGTATAATAAAGTGTTCAAGAGTTTACCCAAGTTTTGGTTTGGTTTGGTTTGGTTGGTTAAGTTTTGTTGTATTCCTGCTGGCCCAGCCATTTGCAATGAATTCGTCAGTGTGGTTCAGTTATATATCAAGTTCATTGAGCGCCTGAGACATTGAGCTCTTCCCAAAAGCTTCAAACACATGGAAATGGTCATATTGTATTGGTCTGATTAACTACACAATGAATTAAGAGAAGTACAGAAAGCTGGATTGAAAATACGTTAATAGAGAAACCTATCCCATTGCTTATAAATCATGACAGTCCACACAATTATATTTGTAATTTGAAATATACAAGATATTTTTATTTTCTCAAGTTGGAGTATAGTGAAGCCTGTGATACTCTGGTTTGATTAACCACTGTAGCCGCAGAAAAACTCAAGCCAAATGAAAGTTTTGAAAGAAAAAAATCCCTAGGAGTGTTTCAACCATCTCACGCATCACGGCTACTGATAGTATGAGACAAAATGAATGGAAACTATTTGATTTTCAGCAAATTGTTCATTCGATAAATTGGTTTTCCAGCAAGCTGATTTTCTCCTCTCCCTTTCTGAAGGTGTATGTGACCAATATCCACATAGAAGTTTAAGCAGGAAGGTAAACTCATTCAGTAAACTGTGAGTCTTTTTACTGGGTATCATGTCCCTAGTTGAAACAGAAGAAAACAATGCGTTGGTCAAAGAACATGATACATTTGCCATCTGAAGAGACCTTCAAGTTAGAAACATTTTTAAGCTTAACTGAGGTTACTAGTGACAAATTTATTCTCAATGGAAACACTTTTTGTGTGTTCTATACTAACTAGAAAGATAGCTTTATTCAGCTGGCCATTTTAAAGCACTTAGTAAAACAACACTTGACATGTAACATTTTTTCCTCTTGAAAACAAATTTATCTTTATAAGCGTTTGAAGTGATAAATATACAGAACGTAAGTGAATACTTCTCAATGACTTCACATGGTTACCCGCCCTGCACTGCTAATGTGTAATAAATAGATGTTTTAAATATTTGCTCCTCGAGGTCTCTTCTTGAACTTAAGCATAAGTTATCTAAACAGTTGAAAAAAGATTTATAGTTATGAAGAGGCCTATATGTCAAGGAAAGTTTTATGATATGTTCCATAATAAATTAGCAATAAATGGATACAGGTGACTGTGGAATTTATGACCTTTAATGCTTTAATACTGCACTAAAGAAAAACTAATTATTAAGGTCTTAAAGGGTAATATAAGAATACCATCTACAAATTGTCAAATTAAGCTGTTCGTGCTAGGTTTTTGAGGTAGGTGCTTTTCAGGTGGCCCCACTAGAGAGGCAGATGCATATAAATAGCAGAAAACTCGATGCCATCAAGTAGCAGAAAAGCAACAGTCAGGCTTTCCAGCTGAAACGAAAGGAATTACTTCTAAACATTCTTCTTCTGCTTAAAAATAATCATTCTTTCACCACTTTAGTGACTTGCTATTTATACTGGGGAAAAAAAAAGGCTAATTTCATTAGATTCTCCCATGGCCTTTGTTGCACATCCCCCCCTCCCCAAGTCCCAGGAAGATGTTTGAAGACAAGAGGTCCCAGAAAAAGTTATCTGGTTGAAAAATCAAATTGAAGCTACTTGCAGGTTTTAGAAACTGTCCCTTCCATAGGGGACTTCAATTAAAGCACTCATGGTGGGGAGGCATCTGTACTTTCATCTTTAGTTTTTCATAAGAAAAAAGAACTCACCCTTTTATTCCTAATTTGAACCTCACCAGGAGGTAGATGAGTTTATTTCCTGGAGGGAAGAGGCTATTGTCAAAGTCGGCCTCCAAAGTGATCTTCCAGTTTCCAATCTCTCACCCTTTTAATCCATTCTCCACACTAACACCAGAATGGTCTTTATTTTTAGGGGGAAAAAAATGCGATTATAGCACATCTCTACTTAAAATCCTTTGACGGGCTCCAACTGCTTTAGCCCAACGCCTAAGCAAGGCGGACGGCCTTTGTGACCCAGTCCCACCCATCATCCTTCCAGGCTCGCTCCCTCCTGGGCCCTCGGCTTCAGTGCGTTGGGTCACTGGCCATGCCTGCGTGGTTTGCTCATGACTCTCTGTGTCTTCACCCTTTGTTTCTGGTGCCCCTTCACCCTCTCTCCTTATTCTTCCCCTTCTTTCAAGGACCAGCTCAAAGGCCACTTCCTGTGTCTTGTCACAAATACAGCCGTTGTCCTATTAGAATCCACAGCTTTCTCAATGCTTCCATGTCATCGTATTCTCTTCCTTGTGTTGTACTTAATTATGTAGGAGTCTGTCTTGCTACTAAATTGAAAATCGTGGAAGGCAGGGCCCTCGTCTTACATCTGCTCATCCCTAGCATCTCAGTGCATAGGTATAATAGTGCTTAATCAAGGTTTGTTGGATGAAAAAGCTGGAGAGAGTGAGTTGGAGGGAGACTCGAGGGGAGATGTGTTAAAAGTCTGGGACACGCATCAGCAAGCTTTTCTTTCTTGTGGGTAGAGGAAGGCGAAGTTTTGGAGACAAACCAAAGTGGACTTTTCATGTTTCCTTGTTTCCTTAAGAGGCTTCTAGATAAAAGCCTAGAAAATGCCTGGGTGGCTCAGTCGGTTAAGCGTCTGCCTTCCGCTCAGGTCAAGATCCAGGGTCCTGGGATCAAGTCCTGTATTGGGCTCCTTGCTAAGGGGGGAGTCTGCTTCTCCCTCTGCCTGTCACTCTCCCTGCTTGTGCTCTCTCTCTCTCTCTCTCTGACAAATAAATAAAATAAAATCTTTAAAAAAAATAATATACATTACCTGAGATTGAAAGATATTTATGCATGGGGAAAATTAATGAGGAAATTATAACTATAATAATAAGGGAAATAAGACGAGGTCACTAAATCTGAGAGACTGCTGTGTCCGAGGGAACAGGACTTAAAACTAGAATCAGAAGACTGAAGTGAAGTCTCACCTCACTCTGTGATCTAATGGCAAGTGTTTATTTTTTCTTACCTTGCTTTTCCACCTCTGTAAAAATAGGGATTGTGATGAGTACTTCCCAGTGTTTCAGTGTGGATTAAAGGAGATCATATATATGAAATGATGATAATACTTACAATTTATTGAAGATATACTATACGATAGGCTTTGTGCTTTATAGACATTAACTTTAATTTAATTTTCTAAAAGTGCACTATGTATTTGTCACCATGCTATTTATTGAACAGGCATTGGTACTCTTTCCCAAGTAGTCATGAGTAGCCTGACTTCTTCCGGCTTTGTCATATCAGATTTCTAGCCAAGAGACATGCTTACTGATGTTCTTTACCTTAGACAAAAGCATCTCACAAATGTTTCCAGTGTGTGCAAGTGGCTGATGTTCAGCATTTAACCATGTGCTTCCTTAGAAACAAGGCCAGCTACAGTCTAAACTGTGAGGGAGGCAAAGATTTATATCATTTGTATATCGTGGTCTTTGTCTCCTCTGTTCCCACCAGCAAGACTGTAGTGTCGCCCTTGACCTGCAAAAGGACTTCATCTCTGGCGCTCAAAAATGACCTCCTACCCTCCCCCCAACCTAGTAAGGGAACCAAAGAAGGAGATGAAACTACTTTATGGCAACTGTAGGTGTCCGCTTCAGTCCTTCTGGGTGGGTATTTATCATTTTGAAGAAGGATACAAATGAATAGATCTATTTAGTCAAGAATTTTTAGTTTAAGACTGATCCAGAGGCAGATTTGCTAGGAATTAATGAAACTTAACCTTTGGGGTCCTTCACTGGCTTGATCGCCTTTCTAAAAAAACATTTACTCAAATCATTCATGTTTTAAGCCCCACAAAACTTGGAACAACCCCTACACAAGTCCTATCTAAAAGGTTCCAGCACAGTTCTCTGCTTGTGGCTTGGCCTCTGGGATTGTCTCCTTCCTTCCCTATTACTACTCATGATCTTTGATTCACTGTATGTGCCTTGGGTAAATCTAAAGGATAGGCAGGGCAATAAGGGTTATCATGGGAAACCCCAAATATTACATCAGCTCTCTGTGGCTCAAGGTGTACCCTTCAACTCTAATTCCCAGAAAATTCCATCCTTCCACTCTGTGTTTGAAGGAATATGTTTATGATTACTTTGCTAATAAACTAAATTATTAAAAATGTATAATGTGAAGGGGTAGCCATGGGCATTTCTTTGTGGCGATGGAACAGTTCTGTATTGGATGGTGATGGTCGTTACATGAATCTATACATATAAATTTCATAATACTACGCATTATAAAAGAATGCATGCAAAAACTGATAAAATCTGAATAGGGTTTGTAGTTTAGTTAATTGCATTGTATCAATGTCATAAGGGATATATGGGAAATTTCTGCAGTATTTAGACAACATCTTGTGGTTTTTAAATTATTGCTAAAGAAAAAGTTGAAATATGTAATGGATTATTTCTAAACTTATCTGAGTAATTTTCAAGTTTGGGGCTTAGTTGGTAATACTGGTAGAAAACCATCTCTAAGACACTGGCTCACTCTATGAAAGCTGCTGCCCTCTTCCAAAAATGGAAGAATAAAACAAAAAAGAATGTAGGAAAAGTCTCAGCTTTCAACTGTACCTTGTTTTAATATATATTCCAGTGCAGAATAAAAAGTCCTGCCTTCTTCTGCCTTTCTCTATGTGCCAGAGAGGTAGGCGCAGATTTTGAGGGGACTCCTGCTGTGATCCTCTTTCCCACTTGTCACTAATCACAAGCAAGAGTCGGGAGGCTATCTGAGGGCTGGATGTGCAACAAGCAGATCTTCCAAGTGGTTTATTTATTTTTTTAATTAATTTATTTTTTGAAAGAGAGAGAGAAAGCGTACAAGCACAAGGGGCAGAAGGAGAGGGAGAAGCAGGGAGCCTCCACTGAGCAGGAAGCCCGATGCAGGGCTTGATGCAGGGCTCAATTCCAGGACCGTGGGTTCCCAACAAAATTCGAAGGACATAATTTTGGGATAAAAAATTGATCCTTATCCCAAATGGATACATCAGATACAAAACTACTTGTTTACTTTATTCTCCTTACTTTTTCATTCATAAATGCAGTAAATCTTCATATTGTCCTGGCACAGTCCGTGTACTTTAGAAATCACCAGGCTGGTCTAACCTTCCACTCAATTCAAACATCCTCTTTAAACCACTTTGAAGGGGCACCTGGGTGGCTCAGTAGGTTAAACGTCTGCCTTCGGTTCAGGTCATGATCCTGGGGTCCTGGGATCGAGCCCCATATCTATGTGTCCTTCGAATTTTGTTGGTGAGTGTTGAACTTTATTTTTAGACCCTATTTTGTTTTTATACTATGTTTCATGACATAATGATGATAGTAGATAATTGCTTATTTAAAGCTCTTGGCAAAATAAAAAAACTGGCGATTCTAAGTCGCCCTCCTTGCCATGTTTTTCCTTCTTATTTCACCAACCTGTGAAATCCAACAGGATTAAATGTCTCTAAAGCATTTTTAAATTCTAATAATTGTTCATTCACGTAGTGGTTTATTTAGGACCTCTTACTTACAAAGCACAGTCTTAGGCATTCTGGGATTCTGCCCTCCAAAAAGTCAAGATAAGACAAGTGCAGAAATAATAATAATGCGAGATAGAAAGTGAAAAGTGCTGTACAAAGTTTGGAAAATGAGCTGGAAATTTATTCTGACACCTATAAACACACATAAAGCTGGAAAAGGTGAGAACCGAGATGTCAAGTGGCATGAAATTCATTGGCTAGAACTTTTGATAGAAAGGAAGCCTCATATCAAGACCGACAAGGGTGAAGGCTAGAGAAAGGCAAAGCCTGTCAGGCTTGAAATAAACATGCACTAAACTCAAGCAAGTTTAGCGGGGCTCGGACATGAATCAGAACACACGTCTCGGGGGTCCTCACAGCGTGAAGGGAATGAAATAATTTATCTCTGTACTCTTAAGCAGGTTAGCAATGACACTTCTTTACATGCTGAATCTAAAAAAAATATATTGACTCTGACCATATAGAATTATTTGGAAGTGGATTTTTTTAAGCTGAATCCTTAAAGCCAGGAAATTAAAAAAAAATCAGTATCTCAATACATGGATTTATAGAAATGATGAGCAAAAGAAAACAGAAAAGCAAGAAAAGGAAGGAGCATGTGAAAAGAAAGACAAATCACAGAAGTTACCACTGCAAGAACTAGGGGGTTGGGGGGAAGCAGAGAAAGGTTGGTGATGGAAGAAGTCAGAAATTCTTCCATTGAACAGAAGGTTTCGTTTTCTCATTTCTTATTGTCACTTAACAGTTTTGCTCACAAAACACACAAATCACTGTGTGTTTGAAAACTCCAGTGTGGTAGCTGTATTTGTTTTAATGTCTACACAGGTGAAATTCCAGTTGTCAGACTCATCATTAATTGCTGACATTTTATCCAATATAGTTCTGGCAGCTTTAAAGCTTAGTCTAACAGTTTTCCTCCATTTCTAAGGTCTGCTCTATAATTCTGTAATAATACAATCTTGAAACTACATTTAAGAGCTAGAAAAGCATAACCATTTCTAATGTAAGTATTATACCCTGCAGCACATCTTCTAATACGGTTATTTATAGGGCCAAAGAACAGATAACTCAGTTCTCTAGTGCTTACTACTTTTTTTCCTTAAAGATGTTTAGGTAGATTTCAAATGTGGGTACTATATTAGTTATCTCTTGCCGTCTAATCAACTACAACAAACACAGCAGCTTATAACAGTACATGTTTATTATCTTAAAGTTTCTGTGGTTCAAGAATCTGGGCAGAACTTGCCTGGGTCCCCTTCCAAGAGTTGAGCAGGCCAAAATTACAGTATTGGCTGGCCTCGTTCTCATCTGAAGACTCAACTGAGGAAGAATCTACTTTCATGCTTATTCAGGTTGTGGGGGAATTCATTCTCTGCCTCTGTATGACAGAGGATCTCGGGTCCTAGAGGCTGCCCATAGTTCCCTGCATCATGGGCTTCTCCCCAGGCAGTTCATAACACAGCAGCTACTCCTTCCAGAACAGTATGAAAGTAAGAGCTAGAAAGTTGAGTCTTCTATAATGTGATGTAACCACGGGAGTGATACCCCATCACCTTTGTCATAGTCTCATGGTTAGAAGCAAGTCACAGCTCCTGCCCATACTCAAAGGGAGAAAATTATTCAAGGATGTGAACCCCATCCTTGGGCAGGGGTCACTGGGGAGGGTATTCTTAGGGTCCGTCTACCACAGCTACTAAAATCAACTTTTCCTGATTCAGGCATCATTTTATATGTCAAAAATAGACATAACTTAGAAGGTGAAAATGATAATGTGGGACAGTGCTTTTAACAGAGAGCAAAACAGTTAAGGTAAAGAGAAAAAACTTTAAAGGCGCTTTTTGTAAACTCAGAATATGGTAAATAAAATTCAAATTTACTTTTTTTAAAAGATTTTATTTATTTATTTGACAGAGAGAGAGAGCACAAGCAGGCAGAGAGGCAGGCAGAGGGAGAGGGAGAAGCAGGCTCCCCGCTAAGCAGGGAGCCCCACGTGGGACTCGATCCCAGGACCCTGGGATCATGACCTGAGCTGAGGCAGCCGCTTAACCAACTGAGCCACCCAGGCGCCCCTCAAATTTACATTTTAAAAATTAATTAAATAATAATTGAGTGGAACTGAATAAATATGTTAGCTAACTAATTTCTTGAAATGTTCACGTGCTAGTGATTTTTTTTCTTTTTAAGATTTATTTATTTTTAGAGAAGGGAGAGGGGCAGAAGGAGAGGGAGAAAGAATCTTGAGTAGATTCCCCACTGAGTGCAGAGCCTGTTGATCCTGAGATCATGACCTGACCTGAGCTGAAATCAAGAGTCAGCCACTTAACCGACTGAGCCACCCAGGTGCAGCCTTGCTAGCAATTTTTTCACATGCTCAAATAGGGTTCAGAAATCTAAAAAGCTAAAAAATAAAAAAAAGCAACATAAACTAAGAGAAAATATTTGCAACATATTTAATATAGAGAGAATTAATACCCAAAATACATGAAAAGTTTCAACAAATCACTAAAGAAAAAGCAAACACCCCCAAAGAAAAATTGACAAAATACGAATATGCAGTTCTCAAAGAATGTATATAGTAAATAAAGACATGCTCAATTGTTCTTATAATTAAGTAAATAAATTATCAAAATAATAATAAAATATAAATATTCATTCACATAATTGGAAAGAAAACAAAAGAAGATTTGTAATCTCAAGAGCTTCCCAGGATATGAGAAAACAAGCACTCATATATTTAGTGAAAAGATAAGCTTTTTGGAAGGCCATTTACTAAAACCTATAAAATTTTAAAAAGCCTTACTATTTGACCTAGCAATTTCATTTCTGGGAAACTATCCTAAAGAAACATTCCCACTTTTTAAAAAGTAATAGAATATTCATTTTAGAATTTTATAACAGTAAAAACACGAGGAATAACTTCAACGTACTATAATAAAGAACTGGATGTGATAGATTCATGTCATGAAATTCTATGTAGCCAATAAAAAGAAAGACATTGATTTGTGAGTATTTACCTTAAAAAAAGTTCCATGACATATGGAGTGAAAAAAACTAAAGAACAATATATAGATTATAATCTCGTGTGTATGTAAACAAGATATGCAGAGATATGTACGTAAGTGTGTAAAACACATGGAAAGGGAACTGAAAGTACATACATCGGACTCTCAACCACCACACCTTTGAGTGGGATGTAGAAGCAGGAGGGTGGCCAGACAGATTCCCATGCTTTGTTTGTGAAATCAAGTTCATTGAGAACAGAAATAAATGAAGTGGTACCTTCTTTCTCTTTGCCATTCTAAATGGGGGGGGGGAACACCTCAATAATGAAAAAATAATATTTTAAAAACCAACTACCTAAATTTATTTTTGTCCTTCCTTGGCAAACTTCTTGCTAGTTAGCTAATTTTCTGGGGTATGATAAAACATAAGCCAGAAATGTAAAATTAAAAGGAAACTTCCCATATCTACTTATTGATTGACCTATCTGTCTCTCTGTTCTATTCCGCTATCCATACTCTCTGTCTTTCCTAAATAGTTTGTACTGCCCTCTTGCCAGTCCCCAAGTTTGTACCTTTTCCCCTCAGAAGGTTTATTTTTCAAAAGCCATGAAATAACAAGAGTACAATGGCAGAATAACAAGAATACAGTAACAAAAATCACAAGATCAATAGAAGAACTATATCAAAATACAGCTTTAGAATTTTGGCATCATCTGAAAAAACTGTCCTGTCTACGTTCAGCTTCCATGTAGAAAAGATTCAGTAGCTCTGTTTTCTTAGCAAAATGATAACAAGCTGCACGGGGTTTGCCATATAATTCTGATTTATTTTGTCACAGTGAAGAATTTTTTAACGTGGCCTCGTGTCACTTTTTGCTGATACGAGTGTTTATTGGCATAATTGGTGCATTTTATTACGATACAAGCAACATTTTTTAAAAAGCAAACCCAACTTTTTTTTTCTTTTACATCAAAAAAGGGACTAAAGAGCTTAAAAATTAAACCAAAAATTAGAAACATATGGCTTTGGGTCTTTGGATTTGATTGGGCAAATATGTACATAAATTAGATTTAGACTTGAACGTACTCATTGCCCATTTTTACTTTATGATTACCTTCAGTCAGCGTAGTGCCTTGTAAAAATGTACCTATGCAGTCATTCCATAAACTCTATGAAATAAAACACATCTCTCTGGCTCCGTGAAGTTCAGAAAATCGGGGTCTTCGCTCCTATAAATGTATCATATTGCATTTACTGCCTAATAAAGTCTCAAAGAACAAGATTGCCCTTCTTTTCACAACTTGATCCTTTACAAATTTACAAATGTAATGCTTTAACCTACTTGAACTCAACTCTGGCTCCCTGAGGGACGATGCTAGGCGAGTAAAAGTGTCTGTTCTAGGTTAGCTGGGCCTTGGCTAGCAGTGGTGGGTACCAGGAGGGGCAGCCGCCTGCCAGCGGGGTACAGCAAGTCTCCTGGCCTCCGCTAGAGGTCTGTGTAGCCCGAGTCAATGAGGTCAAAATAAGAAGACAAAGGGAGTGGGCACGGAGAAGGCAAAAACAAGGGCCTGGTACCAGAAGGTTAGGTCACAAGGAAGGGCAAAGAGCTATTATCAAGATGGAGGTCAGCTCCCTGAAAACCAAACAGAGATAAAACCAAAGAGGTGACATTCTTCAGAACTGAGGTATTTGTTCCTTCCCAGCCGTCAAATGCTTAGAGCAAAATTTCTCTGCAGAGCTTCTGTATTTGAACCATCTCAGCCTGAAAAGAAATTGGGACATTCAGGTGGCTTTGTGGAGGGTCTTGCAATAACAAGCACTCACTCGAAACCCACCCAGAACAAGGGATTTCAGTTTATTTTTTGTTAAAAGGTTATGGTTTAACACGAGAAGCTCCAGAGGCGGTAAATACGTAAGGAAGGAACTCTAATAACACAGCAGGCAGTAACTCGCATAAAAATGTGACCTCGCATAAAAATGGAAATTTCTTTATCAAACAATGAAATGTTTTGTCTACATGACTCAAAGCGTTCTGAACTCGGAGCAGTAAAACAGTGAGTTTCGGAAGTAGAGGCAGGTGGAGAAAGGAGGAAAAGAGAAGAAGGAAGAGACAGCCAGACTACAGATGAAAGCATTCTCTCTCAGGAGCAGGGGAGTGTGCTTCACCTGTCAGATAAGAGGAGCCAGGCCCTGCTGCCACCTCAAAGATTTGAAAATTATCCTCAGGTAAGACTGGATATTTTCTCAACTCCCTGGATGTTTGACATCGAAACCACTCAGGAAAATGGAAATTAAAGCTGTTTCCTAAATCATTCAAAGAATCACTTCAACATCATCACAGAAATTCAACACATATATCATCTAGATAATTTCAAATTAAAGCATTTGTTTGTATCTAAAATAATTATCTAGCTTTCCATTCTGCTCTGCTAGTTGATGCACACTAGAAAAGGTACAAATGATTTTTTAGACTGTGAAATGCACATACCCCACTCGTTTTGAAGTTTTTAACTGGGCAGATGCACCCATCCATGCTGGTGAAGAGCCATCTCTAACTACCTTGCTACCTCCTCAAAGAAAAAGCAGTCCATGATCACCGTCCAAATGCCGACAATAGAATCTGTCTGTTTCACTAAGCTTCAAAACAAACCACCGAAAGCACTCAGTGACCACTGGCCACCTTGTGCATGTTTCCTCCATCTTTTAACAATTCAAAATCTTAAGGAAAGCAAGTAATTTTCATCAAAATGGTTGTAGTTCTGGCTGTCTCTAGATGAATGAGGGGCCCTCAGGAAATAACTTTTTCATAAGGTCTCCAATGACTAACATTTTAATCCAGGTGAAAAATCAAGTTACATGAGTCTTTGTGGCAACCCTAAAGAATGAAAGGAGGTCGGTCTGAAGGTGGTATGTGGAGGTGATGAGGGGCAGGTAAGGAAATATTGAAAGGCCATATTTTCCAGAGAATGTTCTCAGGGAAACAAACACACCCCCCTCCCTTTTCTGTCTCCAGTCCATTCCCTGTAATGTAAGAGATGAATTTCTCTTTCTCCCTCCCTCCCTTTCTTTCTTCTTTCTCTTTCTTTTTCTTTTTCTTTCTTTCTTTCTTTTTCTTTCCTTCCTTCCTTCTTTCTTTCTTTCTCTTTCTTTCTTTCTTTCTTTCTTTCTTTCTTTCTTTCTTTCTTTCTTTCTTTCTTTCTTTCTTTCTTTCTTTCTTCTTTCTTCCCTTCCCTTCCCTTCCCTTCCCTTCCCTTCCCTTTCCTTTCCTTTCCTTTCTTCCCTCATATATGGAGAACCACCTCCACCATCCCATGAATGTCTTACTCTCACAGGGCATTGGGCTGAAACAACCATCTTTGATTAACCTATGGAGAACAAAATCCACCCTAGGTTTTGGAGCTGAAATGCCAGTTGGTCTTTGTTTTACAAATGTTTCTGTAGTTTTATCTTAATTTCTGGTGCAGTTGAGACACCGGGTGTGTGTGTGTGTGTGTGTGTAAGATTTTGAACATAGGAGAAAACTTTCCAGTGAAAAATCTGCTTGCAATGGTAATGTGCAAAATAACTTGTCTGTTTGATCCAGAAAACAGTTGTTCTGGAAGACTATAGACCCATTCTGGAAGATAAGACTATAAAACTGTAAATAGCTTACTGATTAAGCCTAGCAACTTGCTCAACAAGATTCCCTTCAAATCCTAGCCTTGCTTTGCACATCTCAGAGCCATTATGGCACAGCCTGCCCCATCTAACCACCCCGCCCCCTCCCCCCGTGACCTCTATTCCTGCTTGCAACACTCCCTTCAGTATCACCAGCGCAGACTCTAATCCCTTTCCCAATTTCCCCACTTTGAGGCACCTCTGAGACCATGTCAAGGCGGTGTTCACTCTTATTGTAATAGATCTAATAAACTTCTCTTGGCTTGACCAGTTGCTCCTTCTGGTGGTTTTTAAAGATGTTAATGGTCAACACGTTCCTTAACGATATCTGCAGCAGGTTTCATAATGGTCCACTCTGGAACTAAGGTCTGGCTTACGAACTTCAATTTATATCCTCTTCAAAACACTTACAAAGCCTTACCTCACCCCAGGTGAATGGCTCAAAGGACTTGAGATGGGGAGGCAGCTTGGCTTTCTCTTTCAATGGGGGTGGGACAAGAGGGGAGGGGACATGTGGTTTGAGATGACCTTACCCTGTTTGAAGATGTAACATCTCTGGGAAGAGGAAGGATCTTCGTGGGTAAGTGGTCACTAGTCAGCAACGTGGAGAGGTTCATTGTCATTTTGCTGCTCTGACTGGTTCTACATGTTTCTATGTCCTGCAATATGGTGGCCCTTGTGTAGATAGAGCGCATGGCTTTCTTTGAGCAGAGTCAGAGTCGCACTGTCCCCTCTATCACTGATGGCCCCTAAAGAGGATCCTTCTTATCACTTTCCTGGCTCTAAAACCTTTAGTGTATTTTCTCCCCATTCTTCTCCCTTTTATAAACTTTGTGCTCCTTTGTAAAGAGACACAGGAACCACTGAGAAAATGAGAATAAAATGGAACATTGTTCTGAGAATTAAACACACTTTTAAAATATGTGGCCCATGGACAGTAACTGGTAATCTTTCCTATTTTACACAATGCACTGTGTTGGTAATGTTACTTTTGTAATTAAGAATGAAATGTGAGGATGTTGTATTAATTTACCAATTTTAAGAATATAAGAAAATGTTCACAGCATTTATACTTCAAAACCAAAAACTAACCGACTTTGATGTCATCAAAATGCAAACTAATGCAAATTTACCAACAAGTATTTTAAAATTCTAGTTCAGATCAATGAGGAAGAAAATTTTGATGCCAGAGTGATACTGTTTTGACTATTTTGTTGTTGCCCTTTAATAAAGGCTCTTCAATTTGGTTTCTTAAAAATAGATATTTCATTGTTGATGTGGTTAGACTCTATTCAAGGTGTGAAATTAGTATGTGCCAACACGAAAGGGGGATAGTTCTCTTAATAACAGTTCCATGACATGTCTTAAACGCTATGGCTATTTGGGGGAGATCCAAAAGAGCAGAGTGAGAAATATTTATAGCATGTGAGTGTAATGAAAAATGTAATCATGAACAAACAATACATTAAATTGGTAGGACATCGTTTACATCAGATCACAAGAATGAATATCAAAAATACAGTCAATATTTTTGAAAAAACAACCAGCAGTGAAAAATTTATTTATAATACAAACCAGAGACTCCAAAATAATTTGTGGTTTACTTAATTCTTACCGTTCATCCCGTATTCTTTTGAATAAGCTGAAGGAAGGCACCCGAGTAACTACCTCAGCTGTTTTTAATTTTGATATTGAATTTTCAGTGAGATGAAAACTCTCATCTGTATAACAAAAAGAGATGGCATGTCATTTTTAGAAATTAGGATTTTTTCCCCCTCAATGTAGATTCCTATTTAGAAAAAATGTATTACAATAAATTACTATATTTCCAAATTGTCTCATTATTTCTGGGCAAACAATAATTGCATATAAATTCTGAATAAAAGAATATCACATTGCATCTTATGTGTTCTGCAATATGCACTCATAGAAAATCATTACAGTAACAAAACCAGCTGCATGTAATAGAAAGCAAATGATTTACAATGTTACTATGAGAAACTACTTTATTTCATATTATCATAAAAAGAGCAGAACTGAATATTTGCATGACAAACAGAAGAGTCCAGGAAATTCCAAAAGCAACTCTGGTTTTTTTTTTTTTTTAATAGGTATTAATGCTGGAAGGTGATTTGAAAGCCTTCTACTCTAGAGAATATTAGCAATTATAATTAGCAGTCATTATTAGGCCAACAATTAAAAAAAAACTGCAAACATTAATAGAATATAGAAAGAAATACTTGGAGTAATATATGCTTCTATCATACAACATCTACGTTCCAAGAGCTTACATTTAGTGATTTTTGAACACTTTATTTCATTTAAGCTGAGAAGTAGAATGTATTTTGTTCCTAAAGGAAGCTTGACCCTGAAATTTGAACCACACTGAAAGTCTTCAATGTCTATGTTTTAGTATGTTTTGTATGTCAATAATCGTATCTGCCTCCCAACAGCACAGCCCAAGTGACTTGGCCCTGCCCACATCCCTAATGAAGGGGAAACCCGATGCAGCCCACAGGTCCCCAGCTCTCTCCTTCCACCCTCCCTATGCACAGGTGATGGAAACCGAGCTGCTGTGATGTGGCCTGCCTCAAGAAAAGTTGAGCTGGGTTGACAACACTCCTTCTGGGTCATGAACTTAAGTCCTGGCAAGGAGAAGGAGCATTCAGATGAGGAAGATGTGAGAGCCGTGAGGCAGGGACAAGACACAGAGTCCAGGGTAGGAGTGGGTAGTTAGCCACACAGTGAGAAGAGGAAAAGAGACTGAGCTGAGAGGCACATCCGTGGTGGATCACAGGGGCAAGCTGTAAACCCCGCTGCTGAGAATCCCAAACGTCTCGTGCTCCAGCTTGGATCTCTGGGACACCAAGCCCAGAATTGGCTCCTAGACTTCAATATCCATATCTCTATTCCCTATCTCTAATTTTGCTCCACTTAAGCAATTTAACTGGTAGGAATCTCAGGTTTGTGCAGCCCAAAAAACCTATAAACTATATACATAGTATAAAATTATACATACTAATAATATATATCCCATACACAGCTTATAAATAATATAATAAATGGTATATAATATTATGTGATTGCATATTTTATATTTAATATAGTATAGTATAATGTTTACAATATATAATGTTTATATATAGTTATAATAACATATTATGTAATATTAAATATATTAGCAATCACATATTTATTATATACTATATATTGCATATATAACATTGTAGGCATATATATATATACATATATGTATATGTATATATGTATCACTAAATCAGAGACAGGGCCCAGGACTCAAATATCTATGCCTGAAATCCAAGCCCCAAGTTCTTCATTAGAACTATCAAATTAGTGTTCTCCTCAGTGATCACGCTTTTTAGACAATCAACTGGTTCAAGTTATTTAATAAACTTTATGGTCAGAGCAGTGGATGAATATAAAACATATTTTAAGCATAATTTAAAAAATATACAAAATGAGTACAGTAAACTTGTTTATGCTTTCATTACTTACCATCATGTGTCACAGTGACATCATACCATAACACACCAAATGCTACAACAGGGTAGGCATCCCTCTGAACCTTGGTGTTCTTCTAGGATGTCTTTGCTTTAGAAACTTGAACTGTATTGGTACCCAATGGATGAAGGATATGTGATTAACTGTATCAAGTGCTGCTCATCAGCCAAAGAAGACGACTGAAAATTGACCCAGGCAATATGTAGGTGTAGAATGGCTGAGACAAAAATCTGATTGGAGCATGTTCAAGAGAAAATGGGAGAAAGAGAGCAAGTGTGGACACATCTTTCCGGAAATTTTTCTCCAAAAAGAAATGGAAAAGTGGGATGGTAGCCAGAGGGGATGTAAGGTCAAATGAGTCATTGCTTTAATATGAGAAATATTAGAGACTCTATATGTGGATGAGATTTGGTCCAGCAGGTCCCAGTCTCCCTTTTTCCCCTTCTCCCTGACCAGTGACATCTTTCATCAATTGCATTCCTTCCAAAATTCTTCATTTACTGCATGAACTTTGGTTTTTATACCTCTTTCCCTCCTGGCTACTTGGAAATGGCAAAGCTGAGAATGGATCCTGGAACAGCAATGAGTCTGGCTCTGCTTGATGCTGCCTGAAACTGGGAGGAAAGTCACAAGGGGACTGGGTACTACTGGGAATGAAAAACACATCAGTTATTATCAACATGTTATCAACCTTACAGCCACATGAGCTTGCGAAAGTATGTTTTTCCAAGAAGGCACTAGGCTTTTCATTTCACAATAAATTTAAATTCAGTCTGTCAATACAATGTAATCTATCTTTTCTGCAATGGTCAACCAGTTTTGATCCATCACATATATTTATCCACTTAGCTATCAAGTTCTTATTTATTCACTGCCTTATAAAGCTGATTGGATTTAACATAGTTTGAATGATAGCAAACTAGAATTTTCTTGCCTTTAAATCTGTTCAACCCTTAATCATTTTAAGCAACTTTTGATGCTAGGAGAATGTGTGAATGCTAAGAGGTATATATTTAATAGATACACACCTAAAATTATGATAAAATCTTATATTTATAAAATTCTTATATTTATAAAAAGTTTAATAAAATGCTTTTACATACATTATTGTGTTTTACTCTGCAGGAAATATCCAATAAATGTAATTGGTAGGTTGAGATGGTGTGTGAGTTTTGTACTCCCGAATGAGAACCCAGTATTTTTCCACAAGAGACTACGTATCAGTATCAGCATTTTGTCTTTTGATTATGAAAGTGCAAGAATTCAGGAAAGTAAACAGTGATTTTTTTTTTTCTCAACGTGTTCACTAATACATTTCAATCCCTCTGCAGTTTATGGGTGTCCAACCGCTGCTTCACAGAAGATGCTATGAGTTGCAAAATAGATCAATTGTTTTTTGCTTGTCTGTGCTTTCACTAAAGCAGTGCTAGGCTCTGGGATTGTGTCAAGGATATTATGATAATGCTTAAAGCCAACTGAAGTACAAGAGTTGTTCAAAGGATATGAAGGATTTGGTTTCCAAGTTTCCTGCCTCGTCCTGATGAGAGTCATGCCTGAAGAGGAGAGTTCACCACACAGACTCCCTTCATTCTTCCTGATGGGTTAGGAAAACACAGTGGGAATGTTTGTGTTGACTGTAATGTTACCTCTTTGAAATTAAATGAGATTGTGATGTTAAAGAATTTAGCATAAGGTGAGCAATCAGCAAATGTTAGCTATTGTTTTTATTAAAAGAGATAACATGCTTAAAATTGGAGTAGTGGTACATGGGAGTCAGAAAACACTGATTAGTTGCCCAATGTTTGTTACTAAGTGTGCCGAAGGATGGCATACTTTTGTTTTCAAATTCATTGTTTTCACAATTCAATGTGAAAATCTAGTATATTAAAATATTATCTGATATATGATCTATTAAGTTTCTAATTCAGCTACTTGTAGAGATGGAAGCTGTATAATTTAGGGAGTCCTTATTTTTCTGCAATTCAGAAATCAGATTAACTCTTATGAAGATGTTAAAATGATAGTTTAACAAATCATTATTAAATTTCAAATGAAGGTTTGAAATATTATTAAGGGGTTCTTATATTTCTATTTTTGTTTGGAAAAAGGGTCTAACAACGTTGCATTTGGCTTAGGACAAAAGTAACTCAGGGTCCTCATTCCCTGGCTCTCGCCCGCTGGGCATCTGCTGCAGCCCCAGATCCTTAATTACTTGGTGAAGAACAGCCCAGAACAACTCTGCTGTCCATTCTTTGCCTTCAGATATGAGGAAAGCAGTTGCAAAGAGAAGTGGAGTTGCACCATCAACCCAACATCAACAAACATCTTTTGAGCACTTCCTACATACCAGGCCCTCCCTTAGCTGTGCCCAACCCTTCATTTAATCCCCCCAACAACCCATTGTGTAGGCAAACAAACCGAAATTTAGAGAGCTGATTTGCCCAAAGTCACACAGGTAGTTAGGTGCCCAAGGGATGAAACATATCCTGGGCTAGGCACTCAAGGAAAGTTGAGCGAATGTCTGTATCCCAGGAACTGTGGAGAAAAATCTTGTTTTAGAAAATGTTGCCAGCCCTTGATTCTAGAAGTGCCTAGTGCACGAGACTTCAGGAAGCCAGTTTGCTCCATTCCTTTCCAGTGTCCAAGTGCATACAGAAAAGGAAAACAAAAACCCTCAAAATTACAAAGAGGATTTAGGCAAAACTTTTAACTTAGAAATTCGCCTCCTACGTCTACTTGTCCATGTCTTACTACTTTGACCGCGATGACGTGGCTTTGAAGAACCTTGCCAA
This sequence comes from Leptonychotes weddellii, assembly GCF_054177405.1. Taxonomy (NCBI): domain Eukaryota; kingdom Metazoa; phylum Chordata; class Mammalia; order Carnivora; family Phocidae; genus Leptonychotes; species Leptonychotes weddellii. The sequence continues at coordinate 11,707,777 of NC_138374.1, forward strand.
ATATTTTCTTCACCAATCTCATGAGGAGAGGGAACATGCTGAGAAACTCATGGAGCGGCAGAGCCAACAAGGTGGCCAAATTTTCCCTTAGGATATCAAGAAACCAGACCGTGATGACTGGAAGAACGGGTTGAATGCAATGGAGTGTGCATTACACTTGGAAAAGAGCGTGAATCAGTCACTACTGGAACTGCACACACTGGCCACTGATAAAAATGACCCCCATTTGTGTGACTTCATTGAGACTCTTTACCTGAATGAGCAGGTGAAATCCATCAAAGAATTTGGTGACCACATAACCAACCTGCGCAAGATGGGGGCTCCCAAATCTGGCATGGCAGAGCATCTCTTTGACAAGCACACCTTGGGCAACAGTGATAGTGAGAGCTAAGCCTTAGGCTTTCTTCCCATAGCCACAAGGGTGACTTTCCTGGTCACCAAGGCAGTGCATGCATGTTGGGGTTACCTTTACCTTTTCTGTAAGTTGTACCAAAACATCAACTTAACTTCTTTCATTTGTACCATTCTTCAAACAAAGTAATTTGGTACCCCTCCCCGCCAAAAAAAGAAATTCACACAAAGCCCTTCATACTTGGATGGGAGTGGTTTTTTTTTTTTTTTTTTTAACTTCTTCAATATTTTTAAGACTTCAGGTTACAAGGGCACAGTTATAGGCACAAATTACATAATGTAAATACCTTATCCTCTTGCATAAGCCTGATAAACAACCACAATAAAACACAGTGGCTCATTGATGTCAGACTGTCGGGGAGATGTTCTCGGTAATCTGAGATCCAAGTACGGTGATAAAAGAAATTTATAGTTGCTATTTTATTGAGGAAGAATTTAAGTTGCTCAAGGTCATATAAGCCATTAGCTGTTTGAGTCAAACAACTTTTGTCAGTTCAATGTTCCTTCCGTTATACTACTTAACTTCCTGGAAGCAGGTATTTCTTTTAGGTCTACATTGCCAAGCTAAGTCCTATGCTTAATTTTGTATCATCAGTGATGATTCCAATAACTAGAAAATGATTATAATACAGTCTTATAATAATCCTTCCCTATATCTTAACCTGTAAGTGCTCTGAAGGTGACCTAATTCAGGGCTGGGTAAAAGATAAGCACCCAGTTCCAAGCCAAAACTATCTTTATTATCAGATATTCAGATGGACTAAAACATTGTTCAGGCTGGCTGAAAACTGCTAGGTAGAAATGGTATAAAATCTGACCTTGGAACAAGAAGAGTTGGATCTTTCCCTCAAAATGCAATCCCCCACTCCACCCAGCCAGTCTGTGTATAACACACACACACACACACACACACACACACACACACACACTATATCAAATACTTTTAAAGCCCTTTGCTTTGTTTAGCATAGATTAAATAAGTAGAAAGGGAGAGACTACTAGATTACCAGATCCTACGTAGGGAAAAAAAAACATAACCACCAAATGTTTTTGCCAACTGCCCACTACTTTAATGTGTCCCAAATGAACATATATATATTAGTTCCAGAGATATAATAATTTTAATCCCTTATTATTTGTTTAAAAATCCTCCATCTTGGATTCTAACTGAAAATGAAGAACTGCTAACACGTTTACAAAGTACAAAGGTGATAAGTTTACATAACTCTGATCAACATTACTTTCAATATTACTCAAAATTATCCAGTCTCTGTTAACCTCCACATACATCTGTCTATACAAGTTGCAATGTTCTAGGAGATTTCAGAAAGGCTCCTGATGATGAGACAACTGAAACTTGAAGATAGATCTAAGTTGCACAAAACTTTTTTCCATAACGATAATCTTTGCTCTTCAGTAATTTCATATATATGTAAATTTATTTGATTTTATAAATATAAACTAATCACATATAAATTAATATCTATGAGACATAACAAAAGAATAGACTATAAGTTATACATATTATATGTTAATAGTGCATATAGTATAAAAAGATAGCAAATAGTATATATAAGTTAATATGAGTTAATGGGTATTATATGGCATGTATAATATGCATAATTTATAATATACATTATATTATATGTCATATCTATTATGTAACACATACATATCATACACATTATATATAAATAGTACATATTTATATATATACAATAATATACATTATATATAATATAAAAATATATATAATACATACAAAGGACTTTGAGAATTCTGAAGATGGAAGGGAACCCAGTGGCACAGAAAGATTATGACTTGTCAGGATTACAACTCTTCAGTTGCAGACCCAGGAATAGAACACAGATCTGATGCTCAGGCCCATGGGTTTTCCACACTACCTACCATTCACAAATTCCTAATAATTTCACTGCCAGTTGTCAAAAAGAGGCATGATTATGAAAAAAAAAATTCCCTGCACATGTACATAGGAGATATATACAGATATGTCTGCAGCATTGTTTATGATAGTAAAAAAGGGGAAACAATTTAAACATCTTTTGGAAAGAAAAAGAGCAAATGGGGCTTATTCATCTGGCCCAATACCATAGAACAGCTAAAGTAAATCAATTCACCCTCTGTGCATCAACATGCATAAATTTTGTTGAGGGAACAAAAATTGCACAACATAATAGTATGATAGCATGAGGTGGAAATTAAAAGCCACACAAAATATTCTCCTGTGCAAATATCTATTCTGGTCCATAAATTCCTACCCTCCTCAGTCAGCATGTCTTCATAGTTTGAAAAAGCTACGAATAATACGAACAGTAGTTGTGTTTACTACTACAAGTGAAGAGTTTAAGTCTTTCCCAAACCACTTACACTTAGGTGTAATTTCTTCCAAATCTTGAGCTGTTAAGTGTCAATTTCCTCATGTACAGTCTATTAATAAAAGTTTTATTTACTTCCTTTCTGTGATGATCATTTTCATTTGGGAGAGAGAATTCTCAAGGCATTTGGAAGATTTTTTTTCTCTTGAATTAGAGGATCCTTTATTAATAAGTTACATAGAAAGGGAATCTGCTTTAGTATATTGACCAAATTCAATTAAATTAAAATGCAATTTGCTTCTTCGTGTTGTGGACGTACTACTTCGAATTATTAAATATTATAGAATGCTTTAGTGGTTCCTATTATAGACTCTTATTTTACAGATGAAGAAACAGAGGTCCAAGGAAGGAAAATTACTTCCCTAAAGAGATGTAGCTAGTAATAGGCAGACTTGGGATTAAGACCCAGGTTGCTGACTAGAGTTCTTTATATTACACACCACACTGCTTCTCAAGTACCACAAACTGTGTCCATACACTGCTCCATCCCAGAAGATAAATCAATCAATCCAGTGATGAAAACAAAATGATCATCAAAACCCCCCAGATACTAGCTTATTGTGATAATTTCAAATCAACTTGCCAAACACTCTTTTCTTTCTTTCTTTCTTTCGTTCTTTTTTTTTGACTGGTTATGTGAAGATTAATCTATCTATGTATCTTCAACATAACTCTGGAGTTTTGCCATATGTATATAAGTTTTGTATATATTTGAGTTGTATGTATATTTGAACTGTGTGTGTGCATGTGTGTGTGTATTTGAAGTCTGAAGATTGTGATGATATTTGGGGAAAGCTTCTTGTTGCCCTTATGTCTCTGAACCTCCAACTGGAAAATAATGAATATCTGTTATATAATGTACATGGGAGTGACCTAGTGGGTTATTTAAACACTAAGAGCACTATAATTGTCCTACAATCGATTCACAAGGTGCAATTTTAGAGACGCTGATGCCCAAAGGGAAAAATCTTTCACAGTGCTTGGAATAAGTCTCCTTATGGGACTTGACTTAAAGGTGCAGCACTTAGTAAATATTTTCAACTGGTGAAATCCTCCACTATTGGAGAATAAGTGTTGACTATTTTTACTTTCTGGTAAAATTGTTCTTATTCATTGCAACAGGCATTATAACAGTTTAAAATTAGAAATTTCAGCATTTTACTCCTTTAAGATGTGTTATTTTCCTAAGCCCTGGTATTTGGTTTCTCAATACCAAACATCTCTGCACATATCATTAGACATAGGATATGTGCAGGATAAAAAAAAAAAAAGTGACTCTCTTCAACTCTGGTATGTTGTCTTTATGTATGCAATCCTTCTCCCCCTTTTAAATTACTGCCCCAGTAGATCTTAAAATTAGTAAGAAGGATTTTTAAAACTATAAGACAATAAACATTTTGCAGAACCACTTTGATTCCAGATCTTAAATAACTGCCATTATTTCTCTCTCTGACCCAACTACATATTTGACCTAACTGACATGGTTTTTACTCTTTTAATAAGCAATCAGAAAAGAAAAACACTTTCTTATAGGAAATCACTTCACTTTTACAATGTAATTCTGGCTTCCATTTAGCTCATTTTTGTTGCTGTCCTTTATTTTCTTCTCTGGGGCAAAAATAGGCTATTTTCTTATTCTGGCTTACAAACATTAGGTCATAACTTCTGATCTTGCCAGATAGTAAATCTAAACAATTTTGGCTCTAGCGAGGTTTTGGGAAAACTCAAAAGAAATTTAGGTGCTACAGGAAGAGATGCTAGTAATTCTAGTTGTTTAGCTCTTGCCTTTAGAGTATTCCCTGAATTGTGTTGGCGGAGTATGTTATTGCATTGCTGTGAACTATTGCTGCCAACTTCCACCCTAGAGATAACTATATTTCAGAGATGAGTGAAATGATACTTGTAAACAAGTTTATAATCATTAATAAAGCTTACCAAACAATTTAAGCTCTTTAGAAACACACATCCACTATCATAATTAATTGCCTATCGTTTATTTATTTACAACATTTAATAGAGACATGAAGACTTTTAAAAGTGCAATTTGTAAAAATTCTAAACTTAAATTTGTTTTCATGATGTTTATTTTGTTTTTGTAAGTTTCAGGTGTCAAATTATTTCTCTCTAGAGAGGCTGGTTGAAATTCCACCATTGACTATTCAGTGCACTCTCTAAAAATCCCTAAGAATATTTTTCTTTAAAGTTGACAACTGCTCACTCTGGGATCCAGATGCTATATTCACAGTACGATGATGATTTTGTTTTATTTTCCACATATGGTCTTTTCATACACTGTGTCTCAGAGATGGAAAATTCTGCTTTTTTTTTTTTTTAACATTTTTATAGTATGCTTTCCGTAGAATGACCTAAAACCAGGTCTTTTCACTCTAGATGGTATCTAGCTCAGGATTACTGAAGATTAATCTATAGTTTGTTTCCCTGAAGATTCTGGTGGTAAATTAATCTAGTGTCTCTTTTTGAAGCACCTACTTCACGCAGAACTCACACCAGCCACTGTGTGTAAGCAGCACTAAAAAATTGGGAGTTTCTAATACATGAAAGGAAATCTATAGACACTAGTTAAGTGTCAGTGGGTCCCTGAAAGAATGTGCTAGAATTTGGGTGCTCTTTGAGGTTTGTGTCATTGTCCTTTAGTGTTAGAAAAGTACCTTCCTTCCACAAGACTAAAATAATATATAAGGTCATTCCCTCTCCCACTAAGGTTCTTCAATGACTGCTCTTCTGACGCAAATATATTGGGCCCTCGCATACCTCCATTCAATAAATATTTAATGAAAAGGCCCTTGTTTGTTAGTTTTAAGGGCCGCAGCTAGTATCCTGTAAACATGGGACCCTGAGGAACATGGAGAACATAATGTCTTCAAATGGAAAAGTTTTGAACCTTGCCTAAAAATAATAAACACTCTATCTTACTCTTATGGTCATTTTTAGTTGGAAAAGTATATGCACACCTATCAAATTGTTTTACTCTCAAAATTCATCCTATAAAGGGAAAAGAGGCATTAAGTCATTCAATAAACCAAGTACCTACTGAATGCTAGGCACTGTGAAGGGATGATCCATGATACACAAGGCAGTCCAAAGAATTTAGAATTTCCTTGGGAAGATAAGCCATGAACAGAAATAAATACAATAAAAGTAGTATATAAATATCTCTTATAATTGAGAAATAGAAGGGCAAAAGGAGACCCAGTGCCACACTATGCTAGGAAATGTACATTATCTCAGAATACTCCTCCAAACTAT